>NC_026661.2:7068797-7228829 GCF_000004075.3 Cucumis sativus | reverse complement strand
AATGTAACTTCTAGTTATCTGTGAAGCATTCATAACCTTCATAACAATTGTAGAGTAAATAAAGATTCACCTGTCCACTCATTACTCTTTGTAAAGTCGATACCAAGAATTAAATTTGATGATTCAAGACCTTCGTGTCTCAATGCAGATATAACCTGAACGAAGTGTCATGTATTTCCAGTATGCAAGTACTTGTGTGAATGTCTGCTTGAGGGGTACGGTGACATTCATATTGATAATAAACAAAAGAGAAAATATAAAGACTGACTTTCAAATATTTAGGCAGAATTAACGTACAGAAATTAACTGTTAACATAACAGTTTAATGTTTAAAAGAACTTCAAATAGGAAAATATTGAATTGAGCCGAGTTAGAAAAACTTCTAAACTCAAGAAATTCTCTGTAACTGTTATGTCTACATATTTTAAGAATATCGAGATCTCTCCCTCGTGAAAAGTTGGTTAGAAGATCTCAAAAGCACACAACTTCTTATCTCATCAACTTTATTGGGAACCTTCTAGTAAGGAGGTCTTAAAGTTAAAGCTGTTTAAAACACTTAAATAGATAAAATCTCATTCTTTCTATCTCATTCCTTCTAACAATGCCCCTAAGCTACTTTATGGGAGAAGTCCTCTGTAAATCCAGTTTCACCCTCCACAGTCTATATATTACCGGCATAGGATGAATCTTGCTTCTACTTCATCCATTTTCCTTCCTTTTAGCATACCCTAACTTATCATCTCTAATAACAAAATTTATACGATACTTGGATGAGAGGAATATATAAAAGATGTTACCAATTACAATTACAATTACTAACTCCATGGCTTTATGAGAGGTCTAGAACTCTTCTTAGATTTCACTAATTACCTGACCAGCAAGACTATCTGGAGGAGGGCGTGAGAGAATCCTGACTAAGAGATTTGCTAAATGTATCACATTATTTTAATTTTGTGTGAGAGTGTCGCATTTATTCAACTAAACATTAAGCCTATTCTACTAAATGCATTATGTTCAATAAATATCCAAAAGTTCTTCCTTAGAGATCCTCCTTCAATGTCTAAACAACCAAGACGCTAAGTTATTCTAACCAAATGATGACAAACAGTTAATATGTAACTGGAAAGTTTCCATTGGTGATTTCATGCATATCAACAATTATTTTTACACATAGGAAACAGGGGACATCAATGATCCAAAGCCAAAACAAAATCGACAGTGTATAGGCCATATCCCTAAGGATGAGGATTTGTAAGTCTAAACAGAGGAATCAAACAAAGAGCCTCAAATCTAAGTTGATCAGAAATTTGGGAGTATTTTAGAAAGCTTAAATGGAGGTTACGTATGCTCCCAAGTAAATGGTATTATGCGGATAATAGCATAAAAGAGCTGGCTTAGTACTGAATTGTCCACAGAAAGCATAGAACATACAGACGAAGAGAAATAAATATAAAAGACGTTGCATTGTATTTGGCATAATAGGTCAAGTCAAAACCACAATGGAATGAAGTAATCTGATCCACGTAACAATACTTAGAAAAATCAATCAAGTCAGGCAAAAAAGTTAAGTGGGATTAAATTTAATTAGAATTTAGAAAGAAAACAATTTTTTGTTCTTGAACATAATTTTCATGGGAAGGGCCATTGCTAATCTTAATCTCAATAAAAGTCCAAGACCGAAAAAGGTAATGAAGTATAAATAATATAGATTTTGTTCAGCATACTTTCAAACATAGAAATAATCAGCAAGAATAAAAGAGAGAACCTGATCCAATGAGCTGAAATTATCAGCAATATACCGGTAGTCTATTTTCCGATGACGATCTGAATCCATCTAACTCTCTGCATACAAAAAGGTTTAAGCAAGTTCTCATTTAAGTTATTATAATACAGTAACTCCAGATTCCCCAATCTCAAATGTGCTGTTCAAGAACGGTAAATGTACATTTAAGGAGCAACTAGGACATAAGAATCAATTAGCTAGGATGCCTTTTCCTCTAAACTTGTTAAAGTCAAATCATTCAAACTTGCTAAATGAAACATTGAAAATCTATGATCATCCCATAAACAAAAACCCCCAGCTCGATTCATAACTTCTAAAAGGAAAAGGGTCGCATGATTGAAGCAGATAACACAAACCAGTAACTAAAATTGGCGAAAATGCAACTGGGTATCTTAAGTAAGGGGGTGAATTGAATTCAGAGCTCTATATTGAGCAGACCCAGAAGACAAATCAAGTCATGGAGGGCCAAAATGAAGTAAATAGAAGAAAAAAAGATGAGTTGAATTCAGTCGAAAGCATAAATAAATGGTTTAAATGGAATAACAAGTAGCAACTCACAGAGAGCAGAAGGAGAAAGGGGAGGTTTTGTTAGGATGGCCTGCAAGGGAAAGAGATACAAAAAGAGAAGAAGGTCAAAAGGGAAGCTGAAATGGTTCTGAATATGGGGATATTAATGGATATTTTGAAGAGATTCCTTCTCGTGTTTGTCATCTCAGACTTTAAGGAAAAGGTTCGTTGTTAATGCGTGCACCCAACCCATGTTCAAATGGTGTAAATCCACAAACTTTCCACCTTTTTTTAATGGATGAACTGCAGCAGCATGTCTATGAAATATATATATATATATATTGGCGGTGGGCAATTCATCCTCTTAATTGGGAGTTGACAAGCTATGATCTCCCAACAGGTTATAAAGAATAATTATCTAAAACTTTAATAACCTATACTCCGTTAATATATTAGATAACACAAACTATTATAAATGTAATCAAATAAAATAACATTTTTTTTTTTTATTTAAAAAGTATCTTATGTTAATTTAAAATAATTATTTTTCATTTGTTTTTTTTCATTATTAAACTTAAATTTAAATATCCAGTTTAAAACTATTATAAATTAATTAATAGATGAAAGTGAATAGGTAAATTTTGAAATCAAAATTGTGATGAAAATATTTATAATATAGTAAATTTTTACTTTCTATTGGTAAGATAAATAGTAATAAATCCAAATAGACATCTCTCTATCTATCACGAAAATAGAAAGTAATATTTTTTTTTACATTTATAAATGAGTTAGTATACATTTTGGTTATATTAAAAAACATGATCTTTTGAAACAAAACTATGGAATAAAATAATTCTCAAAATCGAAGATTCTATTTCTCTACGGGATATATTTAGAGTCTAATTATATCATCAATATTATTAAAGATAGATTTTATATTTCATTAAAACACAGTATGTACACATCATTTATATTTGAAATTTTTATTATAATTTATGATAATAAAAAATAAAATAAATAAATTTGTAGTAAACAAGTATGGCTTTTAATTGGTTTATTTCTTAATTGTTTTTACTTCAATGACATATGATGATAAGATATTTGAACACACCTAAACTCAATACTCTTATTACTTAAAG
Organism: Cucumis sativus; assembly: GCF_000004075.3. Classification (NCBI taxonomy): domain Eukaryota; kingdom Viridiplantae; phylum Streptophyta; class Magnoliopsida; order Cucurbitales; family Cucurbitaceae; genus Cucumis; species Cucumis sativus. The sequence goes on along the minus strand of NC_026661.2, from coordinate 7,225,400 downwards.
TAGTGGTTGAATTAGCATGGTAAGATAATTAGGTTAAGTTTAACTAACCCCTAATTATTAAGAAGAATAATTAATACGTCAAATTGGAATGATGTCTCTAATATTTTACTTGTTCAAACTATAATTTTAATAAAAGTAATCAGTTTTATTTGCCAATAATTATTATTTTAAAATAATTACTTTGGAAACGTAATAAAAAAAAATTACATTGCCTCAATAAGATCTCATCAGTTTATAATAAATTACAACTATATCTAATGATACGAGGATTTTTAGAGTAGAATCATAAAATTTTAGAGGCACTTGCAAATATGACAAAATAAGTTATAATAATTAAGTCTATAGCACATATACTTTATTATTTGTGAAAATGACAAAAAATAAAGCCTAAAATAGCTAAACTAATTTACCACCCAATACAATTTCCTAAAAAATTTTATGGTCAATATAGACAATATTATAACGCTACAAAAAGCCACAGTCAAACAATTTACCTAATATATTTTAAAGAAGAAACAAAAAATACAAAACAACCTCTTCCTCGCTTGGAATGTTTTCTTCTAACGAAAATATATTAAAAACGAAGCAAACTAGCTACCACCAACAAACAAAAAACGGTCGCTCACTTACAAGAATAAAAATGTAATATTATTTGAAAAATATCTTTCTAATTTCTAGAATCGAGAAGATCATGTAGAGGATGTTAAAGATGTTAGATTATGAGCAACTCTGTGAAAACTTTAGAAAAGTGAAAGATATTTACGAATGCAACAAAAATCATTTCAAATGTACTAAGATTATATTCTTATAACATTGCAAATATAGTTTAGCTCGACAACTAAACGATAATAGGAGGGGCTAAGATGAACCTAAAGTATATAATATAAATATACATCCCCACTGCTAGCTACAAAGTAGTAATAAAAAAGGTGCATAATTGTGATTATTGATAATTCAAACAACCTTTTGACTTTAGAATTAAAAACTTAAGATGCTTTCTTGCAGTACAAACTAGTTAAAATAAGACGACTAAGTAACCTAAAATGATTTTACTTTTTTTTCTTCTTTAATTTATAAAAATCCATAATTAGTACACACACATTTAAATGTTGTAATTATTTACAACTTGCTTTATATTTAAGGTAGTTGGCAGGACTTGATTTTCACAACTTGCTTTAAAAGTTAACAACTACAGTAGTTGATAATACTTTATATATGGGTTTTAGAAATGGATTGAGATGTATTTTATCAGATGAATTCAACTTGGTTGGATTTAGTTATAAGCTTATAGATTTGCTTTTTGATATATTAATTAATAATTTGAATCAAAACAAACTAACTAAAAATAATTAAAAGTAGTTCCTACGTTTTTATTGAAGATAATATTTGAATTCTTACTAAAATTTTGAAAACTCTCTTTATAATATTTTGTAAAAAAAGTATTATTATTTAAAATAATTTTCCATTTATAAATTTGTTAATCTTTGGAACAACGTTAAGCAATATATTTAAGGAAGATGAGAGTAAGAGAAAACAAACCCAAACTATAGATTTCAAAATCGTATAAGGTGGAAAAGGAAGATGAGAGTAAGAGAAAACAAACCCAAACTATAGATTTCAAAATCGTATAAGGTGGAAGCTTGAGATTTTCAATTTCATTCAAAAGCACCTAAGAAGATCATATATTTAACCCAAAAACTTGAATAAATATTGCAATTACTCCCATACATCTTTATAATTATTTAAAAATCATGTGCATTTAATTAATACACACATGTACGTGACAGGTGTAATAGTAGTAGGAGGACACAAACCAACCTAGTTTCATCAACTTTATTAAATTCGTGAATTTAAGATATTGAGTTTGAAAAGTACTTTTAATCATTACAAAGAAAATTAAAAGCAAAATAAAAAGGAATTTAGCAACCGTAGTTAATTGATTTGAAGTTGCAAAAGATGAATTGAAGAAGAATGTATACGATTTTTCATTAATAACTATTTGAGTATCATAGAGTACAAGGAAAACTGAACAAAAAGCCTTTGAAGAAGGAATAGGTTGCAAAGTAGAAGGAAAAATGAATTACACTCAAAGGCCTAGATGAGATGAGATGAGAGATGAGAGATGAGAGATGAGAGATGAGAGATGAGAGATGAGAGATGAGAGATGAGAGATGAGAGATGATACACTCTGCCTAATTACGAAGTAACCATTGGCATAATATTGAAACTTTGAATAACAAAAAAGAATTTTGACCTAACCTTTCCCCTCCTTTGCCCAACTAAAGTAAAGTGGGAACTGGAAGATGATGATACTGAAGACACCCATGGCCTCCCCCTCTAAGCAATTGCATATTGGAGTGTTTCCGATTCACTTGGTCGCCACATCGACTTCTGAACGCACAGCAATGCTTCATTGTCTTTGAAGTAAGTAAATCGAACCTCCCATTTCATTGACTTGAACATGCTTTCGAGCTCATTCACTGTTTCTGAGTTGTCCCGAACTATGAGTTTCCCGTCTGGTCGGAGGATCCGGTCAGTCTCTGCAACTAAAGCGGCTATATTGCACCTGTTTGTGTCCATTGAGTTAAGCACTTAGTTTAGATTGGAGCCCAGGAAAGGAGTGATGAATGATGGAGTTAATGTTAATGTAGTATGCTGAACTCACCTTGTTTTGACCTTGGAGAAAAGATGATCTGCGTGAAGAAGGTCGTATGACCTCGGGTAGGTGTTGAATGATTCGCACCAGTCGTGATATATGCCGAATAAACCTCGTTCGAAGATGATTGGGAGAGTATCAGCAGAGTCTATTGAGACAACGTTCATAACCCATACTTTCAAATTTTTCAATGCAGCAGCAAATCTGTGAGGAAGTGAAGAACTATTCATATATACAAAGAAAAATGAAGAATGTTGTATTTGAGTGATAGAACCTAGCAAAAGTGTGTCGATGTCTTTACACAGTATGTTTTCTATTTTTATCATTTGTCGATTTACCAGTAGAGCAATTCATCCTAACAACTATAATATTACACAACTCAACCTAAAGAAGACGGAAGTAACAGGTATGAAAAAGTTAATTGGCAATGACATAAATATGATGATAGCTATAACTTGAAGTATATTTCCTGTGAGGGGGAAGGAGAATCTTACCCTCCATAGACAGCTCTCATGTCCATGACATTTCGCACAGTTGACCAGTCGATTCCCATGCCAGATAGATATGACTTTGTCACGACCCGATTCCAGTGTTTATGATCTGCAGTGAAATCCTCTGGAGCAGCTCTTCCATAAACTCCAACCTGAGAATCCAACAACCAGTATGGTGGCTTCTCCAACCTTGATGGCCATTGCTCTGGCCATTTAGAACCACGCTCTGATTCATTTGTCGAGATTTTGTGCATGCATGCCTGGAGTGGCACGTTCCTGCAGAAGGTTTGAACAAATTCAGTAGCAGCAACAGAGCTATAAATTTGTTTTTTAAATAAGTATTGCATTTGGGGAAAGAAAATCTGTCTTGGTTTTACATTCTAAATTTGTCTAAGCTTAGCTTAGAAATAAGAGAATGAACAAGAAGGCATATATGAAGGGGAATGATAATGGACCGAGGCTCATTATTTATTGAATCCTTATTCCTAGAAATTGGGTCTTGGATAAATGAAAGTAAAAAATTTCTTAACTGGGGAAATTAAAATCATAAAAGATAAGTACCATGCTGCACTTGGATCATCCGAATCAGGGCAGAGAGGCGGCTCTTTTTCATATCTCTGCTCATAGCAATCATTATTAGTAGGTTTCCTATATATGGCTGCACTAACGCCATTCACTGTATCCTTGTTAATCGATATAAGTTCCCAGCACATTGCTTTCGTCAGCTCTTTCATGGCTGCAAAATGGTTCCACCACATACAAAGCTATTAGAACTCTAATTTTTTGAAGCTCTCTGGTTTAACATGTAAATTTACAGCTTAAATTTTCAAAGGATAATATGGGTTTAAAAATTGCCAACCGTTCCATATTCCAGCATCTTCAGCATTCTTCTGATAGACTGGTGTAGCAGACCACACGAAGAAGCCACCAGGCCGCAACAAACGATTTAGCTCCAACAGAAGTTTGCCACCTGCACAGTTTCTTCAGAAGTGAGCATTGAAACACGAGCTATTCACAAAATGTTTTACTTCAGTCACTGATATGATGAAGTACCATATGATATATCAAAGTGATCGTGGTTCCAACAATAGAAATTTAACCAAAAATCACAAGAATTGAGAGAAAGTATTGACTCAGACGTATTAATCAGCACATTACCTTCTATGTGCCATGGTACCCTACAACGAGCACAATGGACAACATCAAAAACTCTTCCTGGGTAGGGAAGTCTTTTTGTGCCCATAACGGCAGATATAGCGGGAATTCCCCTCTCAAGTGCAAACTGGACTTGTGCTTCATGTTCATCTTTTGGTGCCAATGACATGGTTAGTACGTCTCTTTCAAAAAGAAATCCTCCAAAGCTGGCCACCCCACATCCAACATCCAGAATTACACGTGATTGTTTTCCCCAAGCGAGGTCATTGACAGACTGCATCAGTAAGAAAAATTGTGCATTTGCAAAAGGTTATCAAGCATAAATCACAAAATGTTGTTCTTCAGTTCAATAAGTCTATAAGACTACAGTCATCTTCGTCTATCATTGGATTGCATGAAATTGTATACATTAACAAAATCACTCAAAAATGTTTTCCAAAGAAGTAGTCGGAAACTAAAAAGATCAGAATGATCATATAAATATATACACCATTAGCGTCGTTGGTCAATTATCAATATCATACAACAAGACTTCCTCCAATCCAAAGCATCAATAACAAAGACTTCATCAAATAAGAACTTTTCTTCCCTAAAAATAGAAAAGAAAAAAAATTGCGAGCTTTCCAAATGTTACTAATAACTAATTTTTTGTGTTTGGTAATGTTCTAAATTACACCTCTTCGTGTAAACACAGAGGAGGGTGGAGGTGCAATCTGTCAATACGGGGGGTAGGCTAATATCGAGGTTGATCAATATCCCTGAGTGAGTTCCAGCTAGAATGCTAATGATAAACTTGAATTTGTGAAATAAAGCTGTGGTGGAGGACGTAGAATAGATAAAAGATAAACCACCAATGGTAGAGACGGTAATGTGGAAACCAAATGAGCATGTTAACATATTATACTAACAGGGCTCAAGGAAAGGAATGTTACCTCCTGTATGAAGTCAATATAGTGAAGAGCACCGTGCTTGAACTGGGTCCCACCACCAGGAAATGTTAAGTACTCACCAGAAACCTTAACCCAATTTTGATGTCCCTTAACTTCAGCAAGTTTTGTGTGGGGAACATTATAGTACCATATCTGCAGAAACACACTCAATTAGAACATCAAAGGATGGAAGGGAAAAAAATAAAAAGCTGAACCTATAAGACGCATTTTCTGAATTAAAATTGTTAGATCTCTTTAACCTTTTCCCTGCTAGTTGGCCATGCAATTGGGCGTCTGTAGCCCTCTGGAAGTGAAACAAGGCAGGTGGGAGGTTCTTCAGGACAATGCCTCTCTCGATGTTCATAATGTTTTGTACTTGGAAGACTCCTAATTGCTTGCAAATTGTCGAGGCAAGGAATGTAATCTGATCCAGCAGTAACGTTGCAAAGTTTCCACACGTACCCAGATTGTTTCGTGGAAGATCTTTGAGTCTCTTTTTCATTCTTTGACTCTGCTGCTTGAGTTGACCATGCCCCATTTTGTGTTGATGTTTCATTCAAAAGCTCCGACTGAGCACCAGAAGGAAACTCTTCACTAGTTTTGGATTGGTTATTTTCATTTGTGTCATCAGTACTTTTTTCTTCTTGCTTCACATTCTCTCCTTCCTGACCGTTATTGTTTTCTCCATCTTTAGTATCATTTGAGTCATCTGTTTTTTTCTCCTCGTCCTTTTTCTCGTCTGTATCATTTGAATTTGATTGTTTCTCATTAGAATTCTCCTCAGTATCTCCTTGTCCACCAGATCCATTGTCACCACCCTCGGGCTTAGATTCAGAACCTTGTTCTCCATTTTCCTCCTTAGAATCACCATCTTCTGTTTTTCTACCATCATCTGGTTTAGTTTCCTCATTCCCTCCGTTCTTGTCCTCATTCTGTTCTTCGGACTTCTCTTCAAGCTTCTCTTCAGGCTTCTCTTCCGGTTTCTCTTCCGGTTTTTCTTCTGGCTTCTCCTCTGGCTTATCCTCGGGCTTCTCCTCAGGCTTCTCTTCCTGATTTTCCTGCTGACTAGAACCTTCATTGTCGTCCCCTTTCCTTGCATCGTCAGGCAAATCTCCTGGATTATCTTCAAAAGGCTGAGTTTTTCCCTCATTGGTCTCAATCACCTGACTTTTTGCCAGATTTTTGTTCTCCTGTGGCACATCAATGTTTTGAACCGGAACTACAGATGATGACGTTAACATCCATATTCCAACCAAACACAAAGCAACGAATACAACAATGGTCACTGTTGAGCAATAACTCGACGACGACCTTCTGTTATCTACTCTCGAATACTTTCCCAATGCCATTTCTAATTGTAACGTTATATCCTAACGAGTTTGCACCTGAAAATGGAAAGGGAATAAACAGATTAGTCGATTAGAAAAAGAAGAAAAAAACGTATCAATTAGTTGAATACACAAAGATCACCGACAGCCTGCATTCATACTAGCAAAAGATATCATGAAAAGTGAAACTTGGTCCCAAAAGCCGTTCAAACATCAACGTCAAATAAACAATTAAAAGTCCGAAATACAGAAATTCAACTTAAGAGAAATGTATCACAAATCTGACTAAAACACTAAGAAAAGTATTCAAGGAAGAAAAATCAGCCAAAATTCACGGCACAATTTCCGCAATCAAACACTCACTGAAGTGGTGACAACTGACATAGACAATGAAGATCAAGTAAATCAACTTCGATACACATTAAATCATATAAAGCAATGATTTAGTACATCCATACAAAATAAGGTCGATCCAGAACAGAGCACAAAAACAAATATCACTCGCATAAACAAAACCCAAAAACCACGTAAAGTTATAATGAAAACACAACATCATTCACTCACGTACAATGAAACACAACAAGAACATAAACAAACTCCATCAGATCTACATTCAATCAGCAGAAAAACGACTAAATCAGACACCAATGCGAACCGAAACAGCAACAAAGAACCATAATTAACCAATAACCAAATTAGATCTACACTAAAAACGCGTAAAAAATGAAAAAGGCAACAAAAAAACAGGAGCAAAAAAAAAAAGCTAAAATATGCTGAATGTAAGAAGGAAAGAAAAAAGAGGATAATGAACAAGATCTAAGCGATCTAAACAGGCAAGAGTAAACAACAGCGCGATAGCTTACCTAGAAAAGAACAGATCTAGAAAAGAAAGACAGAAAAAGGGGATTGAAACTATTCCTCCATTTTTCTCCGGCAGCGCAGAGAGGATGAAATGTAATGGTGGAAGAGCGAATGAAGGGGGAGAGGAGATTTAATAGAGAAGAAGAGAGAGCAAGAAGAATTGTAGCTGGTGGAATTTAATTAATTCAAAAATTAGTTTAATTTAATTACATGATTAATTTTCTAATCATATTCCCAGTGTCCAAAAACACCGACCTTTAGAAATGGCTAACAAAATACGCGGTGAGGAGAAAGAGAGAGACACGCGCGCGCGTTCTACGGAATAACGGTGGAAACTTTGAGAGGGAGAACCCCTGCGCGTGTTCTTCACACGCAGTAGATTGGATGTGGGTGAATGACATGTGGCAATCCCTAATTAATCCCAGCTTTCTTTATTTAATATTTTTTCTTGCTTTTTTTTTTTATTTTTTATTTTTAGTTCTCTATATATTTATTTCAAAAGTCAAAAAATAAATATAAAAATTTCTTATGCATTATAATTATTTTTCTCTTTTCACTCAACCATCGCCATATTGATGTTTTAGCTAATTGATTTATGAAAGATGGAATTGATGAATTTGATTATTCATTCATTTTTAGATTTCGTATTTAACCCATTTTACAATAAATAATAATTATTTGTTATGTTTGAAATTTTATTATATTAGAATAAAAAATTAATGGTTGTAGAACTTATCCAACATTTTCCAAATTTAAAAATAAATTGTTTGATGAACAAATGTAAATTTCAAATCAATGATGTAATGAAAACGTAGTTATATTTAATGGGTTTCAGTTGTATTTGGTAATTGTTTGAGAAATTGTATTTTGACTTAAACAATTTTGTATTGGATATTATATTTATAAATGATCATTTATTTAAATTACTCACTCGTGATTTGATTTTTTTAATTATTGTTTTGTAATATCATATAAGAATTACATAATAAATATTATTTTTTTAAAAATAAAGGTGGGATTTTTGTAAAAATAAAATATTATATTTCTAGTTACTTTTTAAATTTTTAATATAATTCATCAGTTTGAAAATTTATAATTGAAATGTTGGGTGTAATTGAGATTGTTTGTTAAATACATATTTATTGTACACGATAAATATAAATTTATAATTTTTATTGGTCGATATAATTTTTAAAATTTTTCTGATCTAAACTTCAAAATCTATCATTTTGTTTGTTTGAGTAATAATTTCTTTCTATAATATGTAAGCCGATAATCTTTACGTCAATTATTACTTCGAATTATATATTCTTTTTCACATTAGAATATTATCATGTCAATGTGTGTTAAAGTTTGGTTTTTTCCAGTAAATTGTAAAGATAGTTCAAACGATTGTTTTTAGGTTTTTCTTTTTTATAGCACAACAACTACAAGGTAAGAGATCAAATCTTCAACATCTAAAAAATGTCGTGTTAATCACTGTTAAGCTAAATTTATATATATTCGATGAGATCTTCAAAAATTATTTTGGTGAAATGAACTTTGTATGTATATTGATTTCAGTATAATGAAGGCAAACTCTAATATTTGATCATTTGATGTTTTCTCTTGGAAAGTAAAACTATCTTGAAATATATTTTTTTTTTAATCTTGTTCTCAAGTTTGATTTGTCTTGAGGGCTTTGCCACTTGTTATTATAGGCTTTTAGTTCAGAGTTATAGCTCTTAAATTTGAAAATGGTTTAAGTTTTTAAGTGCCTTTAGCATTTAAAGACGTGTTTGATTCTCAACAATCTAGTCAGTGATTTACTTTTTTGAATTCTCTCAATATCTTCCTTGGAGTTTTTAACTTCTTAAATCTTTAAAAGAGCAAAATAAAATTATATTTGATGTGTCGGTATTAAGAGATTTAGTCTATTTCATAATCTTCAAATGCTTCAGGGAACCTATATTCAAATATTTAAAACTTCAATCTTTGGATTTTTAGAGCTTTCGAGCTTTGTCGACTTTCAAACCTATATAAGATATCTCAAGTATCTTGATCTTCAAAACTTGATAAAAAAAAATTGCACTTTCAATCATCCGTCTTTAAATCCTCAAAACTTTTAAGTGTTAACCTTTTGTTCTTCCAACCCCTAAAATGAGGAGTAAGACCTCAATATATATACGAAGATGCCAAGGGCTTAGCTACAGTTCCTTTTAAGCCAAAAATTAGGGCTAAGTTTGTTCTTTGGCCCAAAATTCTAGGCATCGACGTGAATTAGATACACTGAATTTTAAACCAGGACAACTTTAATTTCTCGATCCAATTCAAATTATATTTGAGACTCAAGGAGTATTAGCCAAGTATACCAATCGTGGTCTAGGCTAGATCACTAGTAAATTGAACAAGTTATTTTTGTGATGAATGACTACAAAGAAGACACATGACCTTTTTTTAATTCACCATTCATTAGCATCCAAATTTAAAATTTGAGAAAATAATGATGAATTGGGTCTAAAATTGAATAAAATGAACTTCTTCCAAAAACAATAGATTATAATATTTGGTAAATATATGAATTGAGGTGTATAAGAAGAGAAGGTGGCACTTAGATCTCGATCTCCATCTTCTCGAAGACGTGACAGCGACTATGGACCCACGCGGTTCAAACGCCTCATCAATTGCTCCCTTTTTGTTTCTTTCTTTCTTTTTTTTTAAAATATTATTATCATTATTATTATTATTATTCCTTCATACTTCATAGTCATGTTTTATCTTTTTATCTTTTTTCCTTTTAATTTCTTAATTAGTATTTTATTTTGATAATCGCCCTAAATAGCAAAATACATCAAATATTTATACTTTTTAGAAAAACGATTAAAAATAACACAATATTTTGATTCACAATTATTTCTAAAAAAATTAAAGATAATTAAACAATATTTTGATTCACAATTATTTTAATTTAAAGATAATTAAACAATATTTTTGTTCACAATTATTTCTAAAAAGATCAAAGATAATTAAATTTTGTATTTTAGTAATTCTTTTAAAATGTGTAAACAATCTTTTTTTATTATTCTTGAAAAAATTTAGAGACGTGTTCAAATATAACAAAAAAAATTGAAACTATTTACAAAAGAAATATAGTAAAAGTTATTGAATTCTATTTAGCACGTACTTTTAGATTATGAAAAATTGTCAAAAATAACAAATTTGACAAAATATTTATATCATATAGCAGAATTTTAGATTCTATCGATAATAATATAGAATCCAAAACTTTTGTTATAGCTTGTAAATATTTTAATTTATTTTACTATTTTTATATATTTTTGTGAATAGTTTCTTCATCAGAATTTCTATATATAAAAACCAAATATTGAAAATTTTTAATTATTACAAAATAACTAAATGAAAAAAATATTTACGGTTAAGACCAAAATATATATATATTTTTAATTCACTAGTAGTTATCTTTATCAAATATTAAAATTTAGTGGTGTATATATATGTTTAATTTAAATAACATCATGCAGTTATATAAATATTAATATATGTAGAGTCAATTAATTGTCCTAACAAAAAAAACCTTATTCCACTTTACTACTTTTAAAACTTCCTATTTATTTTCCTTCAAAAAAAAAAAAAAAAAATAGAACTCTACTATTTAAAGAATAACATGGACCCTATTTAAGTGTAATTGAGAGTGTTTTCAAGATGTAGCCCATGTGCCATCTCTTTCCTTCCCTCAATTAAATAACTAAAAATAAAGATGCCCTTTAACTCACCTTTTTCTATATTAAAATAAGTATTTGAATATATTATAATAATAAATATTAAAAAACTACAAATTTCATCCTAATTTTATTTTTGTTCAATCTATATTGTTTGATAAAATATCATTAAGTCCAAAATTTTCATAAATTGTTTTCATAGACGTTGAAGAATGAAATCGAAAAAACTAACCCTTAAAATAGATATTTAACGTTTAGACATAAATAGATATATATCTCAACTTGTTGTACAGTCTATCACATATACAAATTAAATTTTTGTTATATTAATAAATAAGTTAGTTGATTTTGTTATTTTTGAAATTGAGGTAAGAGTTTAGGTTAGTTGAGTTGAAGATGTTATTAATTATTTAAATTTTTTCTCTTATCAAAAAAATGAAAATTGTCTGAGTTACACTAATTATTAGCTAGTAATAATTTATTTTTAAATTTGAATCTCTGCATTTTTTCTTGAATGATTAAATTAAAAGATTTGTGAGATACTAGGAAAAATACAAAATTCAAATTGATTCCTCCATACATTAAGGTTGAACATAATAATCATATGAAAAACTATATATATATATATATATATATATTATTAACCACAATATGCAAAATTTGACACTTGTATAGTTGGGCTATTGTTCATTCAATAATTAGTCCTTTTGTTTTATTTTTCTATTTTATAAAGAAAAATTGTTGTGTTTTTATTTATATATATCTTTTAATCATTACAAAGGCCCATACTTCGGCCGGTCCGACGGCAGGAATTATAGAAGTTTGACGCCGGTAATATAATATATGATTTTATGTTGTCAATTTAGGTTTTATTCCAAAATAGATTTTAACCATTAGATATTTTTTTCTTGGGTCATATTTGATAATTTCTTATAAATATTTTTTCTCAATGATTATAAAACATTTTTGGAATGTTTTCTCAATAATTAAAAGTAAGATAATTCTACTCTCTTGACAATTTAATTCACTCCTCGTGTCTTTGCTTTTTTTGAAAAATAATATCTAGAATGGAAATAGTACTTTTAATTTCGAAGTTGATCATATATATATAAAATGTAAGATTTCAAATCTCATAGGTTACGAACTCTATCAAATTTTGAAAAGCCTAAACTAAACAACTGAAAATATAACCTAAGTTAAACTAGTCTAACTCAAAGCACTCAAAAATTGTAAAAAATGGTTTTATAGAAGGTTTGAACAATAGAAAAGAACTCCGATCGATCGACTTACATATAATATGAAATCATCACAATAATATTTAAAAGTCTACGCATATTTTAATAGGACGAGATTACCGGAAGAAATGAAAAATGAAAATTAGTGCAAGATATAGAAAAAAGATAGAGAGAATAATGAGTGAGCTAAAGTCGTTGGAACAAAGGAAAAGGAGAAATTAATGAGAATAATGGACCAAGTCTTACATGCAAGCATGTAGGAGACAGAATATAAACATACACACACATATGTGAAGCAAATAATTGATTGCAAATACATGAGACATATGACAATTAGGAAATATAATCAAAGATATTAGAAAGATCCCAAATTTATTGAGTTCCGAGATGGTTTCAATATTTGGAATTAGTATTTGATCGAATTTTGATAATCAAATTCAAACGATAATCGAAGATGAAAAAATAAGATGAAGGTCTTTGAGAATTGCTTGAATTTCGACCAAAGAAAAAACGAGAGGTAAATTATCGTAGTCGATTGATGATGCTGCTACTACAAGGCGGCCTTGACCGTTATTTTTTATTTCATATGTTGATTTTTTTGTCAAAAAGATTTAATAAGAATTTTGTTTATTATTATTTTGAAGATAAATTATTAATTATATTAGTAGATAAAAGATTGTTATTTTTATTATGAATCTTTATCTATTTCTTTTTAAACAAGAAAATTTGCGGGGTCTTTAAATTGTGAAGCTTCTCGCAAGTTTTAGTGTGCGAATTATTGGACTTTTATTCGAAGAAATTCGTGTTGCTGAAGAAGCTTGTTGAAGGTACTTTAGTTACCTTATGTGTTATGGTAAATTGCTGATTAGAATCTAGAGGTGTTCTCACCATGTATCAATTGATAATAAATATGAAAGAAGACTGAAATAGTTCAACTGCGGTCAATGAATTCAGGGGAACTTGAATTTATCTTCAAGTAGATTTAAACACAGATTCAAGAAAATCTATCTTTGATTAATTGGTTTCTATTATAATTTAAGAATGTTGTTGATTGATCAATTGAATCTTAATAATATTTCTTATTTGAGCTAATAAGTTTGCTCTAGACATAGGTGCATGCAAACTGGTTTAACAACAGTTTTTGTGTTATTCGTTCTTTATGTACTTACGATAGCTATTTTTGTTGTTAATTATTTTTTCGACATAGCTAGAAGATATTATTCATCATTTCACTTAATTTTAACACATTAGATATAATTTATTATTTTACATACATATGTGGATGGAGATGGAGTTTTTTTCTTTTTAAATGTTATTTATGATATGAGGGAGAACCTTGATCTTGGAGTCCTCAACCCAAATTAGGGTGGAAATGGTTCAATTCGATAACCAAACCGAACTTAATTGAAAAGTTTAAAATTTCTATATAGGAAACATAACCAAACTGTATTTATGCAGTTTGCTTCAGTTTCAAATTTGATTTTAGTATTCTTAAAAAAATAATTCAATTTGGTTCGATTTTGTTATAATCTAAAAAAAAATCAATTTGGTTCGATTTTGTTATAATCTAAATCAGAAACGATTCAGTTTTACTCAAATTTTTAAATATATAAATATAAAAATAGATGTATATAATAGTTAAAATATCTGTCTCGTTTATAGAGATTAAAATGATTAGTGTATCAAATCTCATATTCATAATTGAATTCCTAACCTTCATCGAGTTCTTAAGGAAAAAAAAAAAATATTTTGAAGAATTTATAATTGATATTTGATTTTTTTAAAAAAATAGTAGATGTTACAAAATATTTATAACTTATAGCAAATTCTATCAATGATAGTCATTAATATACTACAGCGATATAAGACTCTATCAGTGATAAAATTCAAAATTTTTGCTGTAGCTTGTAAATATTTTAATTTATTTTACTATTTTAAAAATTTCTCTTGAAAAATTTACAAATATAGCAAAATTTGTCAAATTTTATCATTGAAAGAAGTCTATCATTGATAGATCATGTTGCAAATATTAGTCTATTACTAATAGATCATACAAGCCTGTAAACAATACAAGTCTATCAGCAATATTTGTAATTTTTTTGAAAAAATGTTGATACATCTTTAATTATTATTTATAAACTATAATTTTCTTTTTAAAAATCTCCATAATAATTTATACAATTTCGTAAGTTAAAATTTTATTATGTTTCTTTTTCTATAAACAAATTTTAACAAATTTTATAGTTAATAATAATTTTGAGTTTATCTTTTTCCCAAATGTATGTGTGAATAAATAAAGTTAAATATAACAGTTGACAACTATTTAGACCTCAAAATAACGTAGAGAGCTAAACTAATTCGTCTTCCTTAACGCGGAAGACGAATTATTATTTTATAGTCAAACTGTAAATACCCAATGAAAGAATTTCAAGAAAAATTTCATGTTCTTCCTTTGATTCTGCGATTGGGGAAATTGGAAAAACTTTGAAGTTTACATTTTTAGATTTCTAGGTCACGAGTTGTTGAAGAATCACATAAGAGGAAGCTTGTGAGTTGAGCTTTCCGTTTATTTATTTTGGTCAAACTTTTTTCTTTCCTACTGAACCCATGGCTGATTGTTAAATTTCGTTGTTCAAGTTTCCAGAATTTATAAAGGTATGCATTTTTTATCTATTCATTATTTTAATCTGGACATTGATTTAATACAATGTTGGATGCTTTTAAGTCATTTGAATTTCAAATTCAACCTCACTGATTTTGGTTTAGAGTTTAAATGGAAGTAATGTTATTGGTTTTGATGAAGGGTTTATTATTGAATTTGTTTGTATTATCTATTGGTTATTTCATTTTGTTATTGTTCTGTTTGAGTGCTGTACTACTAGAATATGAATGGACAATCTTCAATGAAGTATTTGGGGATTATAATGTGTAATTTGTAGAAGATTTGAATGAACTATCTTGAATGAACGGTTTAGTTAAGTTACCAGCCTTCTAATTGTCTGTATTGACAGAGGATTTCAGTTCCTTGATTGTTTATTTTAATGTCCTACCAGGTGTCTAATCTATTCAACCGGGCCAATCGATAGAAGTTTTATAATTAGCCACAGACTTTACTTACTCCTTCTAGTTTGCCATACGATCTTAAAATGGTGCCTCTTTCTGATCTTTTCCCATCCTTTGATCACTGTGCTCGTCTCTTTTCAAAATGCATTCAACACAAACATTTAAGGGTTGGCATGTCCTTGCATTCCCACCTTATCAAAACTGCACTTTCATTTGACCTCTTCCTTGCAAATCGTCTTATTGACATGTATTCCAAATGTAATTCTATGGAAAATGCACAGAAGGCATTTGATGATTTGCCCATTAGAAATATTCATTCGTGGAATACCATTCTTGCGTCCTACTCTCGTGCTGGATTTTTTAGTCAAGCTCGTAAAGTCTTTGATGAAATGCCTCATCCAAATATTGTTAGCTACAATACCTTGATTTCTAGCTTTACTCACCATGGGCTGTATGTAGAATCAATGAATATCTTTCGACAAATGCAACAAGATTTCGATCTTTTAGCCTTGGACGAGATTACTCTTGTGAGTATAGCAGGTACTTGTGCCTGTTTGGGTGCTTTGGAGTTCTTGCGTCAGGTTCATGGAGCAGCTATTGTCATTGGATTAGAGTTTAATATGATTGTTTGTAATGCTATAGTTGATGCTTATGGTAAATGTGGCGATCCAGATGCGTCATATTCTATTTTCAGTAGAATGAAGGAGAGAGATGTTGTTACCTGGACCTCCATGGTTGTAGCTTATAATCAGACATCCAGGTTAGATGATGCTTTTCGAGTTTTCAGTTGTATGCCAGTAAAAAATGTTCATACTTGGACTGCATTGATTAATGCTTTAGTGAAGAACAAGTATAGCAATGAGGCCCTGGATTTGTTTCAACAAATGCTGGAGGAAAAAACTTCTCCAAATGCTTTCACATTTGTAGGCGTTTTAAGTGCCTGTGCTGATCTTGCTTTGATAGCAAAAGGCAAAGAGATTCATGGACTCATAATCAGAAGGAGCAGTGAACTTAATTTTCCAAACGTATATGTATGTAATGCTTTAATTGATCTGTACAGCAAGAGTGGTGACGTGAAATCAGCTAGGATGTTGTTTAACTTGATTCTTGAAAAGGATGTAGTATCGTGGAATTCATTAATAACTGGGTTTGCACAAAACGGGCTTGGAAGGGAAGCACTTCTTGCCTTCCGAAAGATGACAGAAGTAGGGATAAGGCCTAATAAAGTGACGTTTCTTGCTGTGCTGTCTGCCTGTTCCCATACTGGTTTGTCATCTGAAGGATTATGTATTCTGGAGTTAATGGAGAAGTTTTATGATATTGAGCCTAGTTTAGAACATTATGCAGTCATGATCGATATGTTTGGAAGAGAAAACAGACTTGCTGAAGCATTGGATTTAATATCCAGAGCACCCAATGGATCAAAACACGTTGGGATATGGGGTGCAGTTCTGGGGGCTTGTCGTATACATGAAAATTTAGACCTGGCTATAAGAGCTGCAGAAACTTTGTTTGAGATGGAGCCAGATAATGCTGGAAGATATGTAATGTTATCTAATGTATTTGCTGCAGCAAGTCGATGGATGGATGCCCATAATGTGAGAAAACTTATGGAGGAAAGAGGTTTCAAGAAGGAAGTAGCATATAGCTGCATAGAAATAAGAAATATAAGGCATAAGTTTGTGGCAAGAGATAATTCCCATAGTCAGATGGGTGAGATATATGAGTTAATGTTTATACTACTAGAGCATATGAACATTATTGGTTACATGGCTCTTGATGATGGTATTTACTTTTATGATGGATACAGTACTTGAACTTTGGGCATGATCTATTTGAATCCCGTGTCTCACCATTGCAAATATATTGTAAAAGTTAGCAATTTCATTGAATGAATTTGAGAATATGAAGCGGAACGATTAAGCTACAAGGCTGAGAAGGACGGATTGCTATCAAGTAGGAGATCTTGATTTTATTTTATTTATTTGTTTTAGTATTATTATTGTTTTTGTTTGTGGTAATATACATCTAGTTTTAGTCGGTAATGCATGAGAATATTTATCATTCAACATTTCAGTGGCTAAATGAATCAATTATAGGTCATCATCATCGTGCTTGTAGTATTTTATTTTCTTTCCCCACCATATTTGTGTGATACCATTACAAATAATCCTAGAAAAAATTGTGAAAATTTGAACTTGTACAGGGCTGGACACGACTGGGCACACCAAGGTTAAGAAAAAAATAGATTTTTCTTAATTCTTATAGACTGAATTTTTGTAAATTGATCAATCTTAAAGTATGAGGACGCTATCTTCTTTCTTTAGTCATAGCCAACTAATTCCATTTATATCTTGTAAGATTTGAAATGTCGTCAATTGGCTAAGCTCTTTATCTTTTTGGTGAAGTACTGTAACAAAAACTTACACGTTTTATTGATAAAGAAGTATAATATCGATATCAATATATAGACATATGTTTTATCATAAAAAAAGTGCACGCATCCTACTTTTTTAGAAATTGACCTGTCATCATGTTTGTTTTGTGTTGCTTTGGTGTTTTCATTTTTTTTTAATTTTCTTTATGTATTGGTGACTCTGATTCTTACATCCTATTATATTATCCAATAGGAAGATTGTCTTTGATTAAGAGATATCTTTCATGGAATGTGGCTCACTAGTGATTTTCGTCTTGCTGCTTTTCTTTCTGTCTTCATGACTTTGATCGTTTCTTCCTTTTCTGTAACTTGCTAGGAAGACTGCTGTACTGGAGGTAAAAGAGCTGATGAAGTTCTGTTCTTAATTTAGACGGAAAAGTTTGTAGGTGTGAGGGCTCTAAGAGTTAGTTTGCAGAGATGAAATTCAGAAATAATTTCCCTGTAAGAGGGCATCATCTTTTCTTGGTCGTAGTTGCTCTCACATTCACTGTCTTGGTGTTGTGGGCTTGGGAGAATCCTTTCCTTACCGCTTCTCAGTCAGTTCAAGCATGGTATAGAAATTCTTATGCAGGTATGCTTGTCAATGCTTGTTTATAACTCTAGAACTGGTCTACTATTAAATTAGACTAGTTTTTGGTATTCTTCGTTGTTCTCTTCTTGTTGGAACTATTAGATTTTTGAGTTCAGTAGTACATTTCTTTTTTTATGACAAAGACAATCTGATTGGAGAAAAGTGAAGTTTGGGAGGTTAAAGGAAGTAAGCTAAATATGGCCTTTATACACAGTTTTTGGTTTCTCCTTTAAAATTTTGAAATTTGCTCTCAAAGGTATTGACTTTTTAGTCAAGTTACTATTTTCAATAACGTGGTTGTAGTTGAGTAGAGAAACTATGACGTAACATTGACAACCTTATATTCTATGAATGGAAAATATTTGAATGTTAAGTTTTTATCTCATTTCATCCAAATTAGAAAATCCCGTTGGCCTTACCTAAATAGAAGCTTACTTGATGGACAACTTCAGTGTACATGCTCCTTCAGTTTCATGCAACTCTCCCCATTCACTGTTGGTGCAGCCTTTTCTCTTGACTCATGCTACCAATCCCCTTTCTCGCAAACCTATATTATTCAGCCTTAATGCTCTTAGAAACCTACCCCATGAGCATACGGTTCTCCTTTCATTTCTTTTAGTAATTGGGTCCGTGGGTTTTCTTCTCCAAAATAGTTGGTTGGACTTTTTTTTGGATGTCATAGTTGGTTGGGTTTTTAATATAAGAGAGTTGGTAAATTTTTAATATAAAAAACTGCCAATATTTTTACAATGCTGCATCACTGTTGCTATATCAATTTCAACCACATTTATTGAATACGGATGTTTTTGAAAAATTTGGAACTTTGAGGACAAAATTGAAACTGTCAAATTGGCAAAAGAAGAAATGGTTCATAAATGTAATGAATTTAGTTAAATGCTGAAACATATTCAAATGCAAATTTAATGTATTTTGCCTTCTCTTGGTATATTTGTACCTCGCTGATGGTTTTTATTTGCTTAGGGTTCGTCGTAGGTTCAACAAAAAGTTCTGTATTACCTAACACAGTAAGGGAGAACGTTGAAAAAACATATTCAAATTCAAGTATAAAAGAAGAGATAATACAAGATGATGCAAATTCAGAAATTACACCCACAGATTCTGCATTCCAAATAGTTCTTGAGAGGAGCAAGAGTAATCAGAATAGTAAGTACTGAGCCTAAACTAGTGGTGCTGTTTTCTAATCACTAGTTTGCATGTTATTTTCTCTTTCAGAATTGTTCCCTACGGTTGGGTAACCGTTAGGAGTTTCATGGTGGCGTAATCCTTGCTTGTGATTGAAGCTTATTTCTTATTGATTTTTGTTCATGTCTCAAAAGAGAAGTTTTACGATTTCTCTCATTGTAGAAGGGAAAATTCTAAATCAGCTATTTAACTCTTCGTTTTATTGGCACATGATTTGTTTGTTAGTTAACTAACGGTCTAAGTAGTTTTTGGAACTATTTTAGAAACCTTTATCAAACCTCAAGGACTAAAATGTTCATTTTGAAACTTCATGGACCAAAGAGACATCCACTTTAAATCTCAAAGACCAAAAGTGTATTTTGCCATTTTATTTTATTTTTAGATTTCATAGTTGGTTGGATTTTTTATATAAGAGGGTTTGGTAATTATTTAATATAAAAAAATGTCAATTCAAAGAAAAACATCACCATTGAAATATCAATTTTCAACCACATTTATTGAATATGGATGTTCTTGAAAATTTTGACACTTTGAGGACAAAATTAAAACTGTTAAAATCAGCAATATAAAAGATGGTTCATAAATGTAATGAATTTAGAAAAATGCTGAAACATAAATGCAAATTTAGTGTATTTTGCCTGTTTTTGCTATTTGTGTACCTTGCTGATGTTCTTTATTTGTTTGGGGTTCATGGTAGGTTCCACAAACAGTTCTGTATTGCCTAACACAATAAAGGAGAATTCTGGAAAAACATATTCAAATTCAAGTACAAAGGAAAAGACAGTAAAAGATGATGCAAACTCAGAAGTTAAACTTACAGATTCTGCATCTACAATAATTTTTAACAGGAGCAAGAGTAATCAGAATAGTAAGTACTCAGGCCAAAATCGTGGTGCTGTTTTCTAATTACATACTTAGCATATTTATTTTCTCTTCGCAAAATTGTTCCCTTCAATTATGAAACCGTTGGGAGTTTCATGGGGGCGTGATCCCTGCTTACTGTTTATGATTGGAGCTTCTTTCTTATTGACTTTTATTGATGTCCCAAAAGAGAAATTATTTTACAATCTCATTGTAGAAGGGAGAATTCTAAAATGAAGGATACCTAGAGATGTTTTGAATATTTTGATATCTTGAAACTCATGATAATTCAAAATGTGCTTTATCAGTCGTTTACTTTGTTCGATGCTATGTTCTTGATTAAAGATCTAGTCGTGGTAAAAAAATTTGACCGGTATCCTTTTCCTAGTGTTGTTACTCTTTACATCAGAGCCCTCTTATAGCAATAAAGAGAAAGGAAACCATATGGATTGTTGTTGGTGAAATTTTCAATTATTTAGACCATATGGATTATGGCTTTATAGAACAAATTTTCCTCATCTAAGGTCTATGTTTTCCTCACGAAACAAAGCTTCGATTGTTAAATATTGAATTATATTGATATCAGGCATTTATCATGAAGGCCATGACATGCATATTAATCCAATATTTAATTTTATCTATGAAATTAGCTTATTCAGTGCACATTAAATCGGTTTGTTTGTTATATTGACTGATTTAACTTTTCAGCCTGTAGCTATGGAAATGGAGGATGGGTCCTTGACAATAGTCGACCGCTATACTCTGGCTTTGGATGTAAGAGATGGTTATCAGCAATGTGGTCATGTAGACTGACCCAACGGACAGATTTTTCCTATGAAAAATATCGTTGGGTTCCCAAAGATTGTGAATTGCCAGCATTTGAGCGGTCTGCATTCCTGAAAAGGTAATGACTTCCTTCTATATTTTTGCATATAGGTTTAGCAAGTCTGATAATATAAAACTGTCTTGTTTTATTTAGTGTATTGGTTTTAAAATTTTCAACCAAACAATTTCCACCATACGATGAATTCTGAAAGTATAGGTATCTATCTTATGGTCCTCAACTCTCTGCCAAGTGAACTATTTAATGGATTGTGATTTACTAAGGTTACTTTCTGCTATTCTCGACACTCTCTGAATGATCTGAATTTGTTCCATTCAGAATGCAGGACAAAACCATCGCATTCATTGGGGATTCATTAGGAAGGCAGCAATTTCAGTCTTTGATGTGTATGGTCACTGGTGGGGAAGAAAGGCCTGAGGTTCAAGATGTAGGAAAGGAATATGGTCTTGTCAAAGCCAAGGGTGCAATTCGTCCTGATGGCTGGGCATATCGTTTCTCAAATACCAATACTACCATTTTATACTATTGGTCATCTAGCCTCAGCGATTTATTGCCTTTGAACACATCAGACCCAGCCACCGATGTAGCAATGCATCTTGACCGTCCGCCAGCATTTCTGAGAAAATTCCTTCATCTATTTGATGTGTTGGTTCTCAATACAGGACATCATTGGAACAGGGGAAAAATGAGACAAAATAGATGGGTAATGTACACTGATGGAGTTCGTAGTGAACTCGGGAACTTAAAAGAAATAGGCATAGCTAAAAATTTTACGGTGCACAGTATCGTGAAATGGCTCAATTCACAACTCCCTTCCCATCCTCGACTCAAGGTTTTTTTCAGGACCTTATCACCTCGGCATTTCCGCAATGGGGAATGGAATTCTGGAGGTAGCTGTGACAACACAAGACCATTATCTGGAGGAAGCAAAGTAGAGCAGAATGGATCAAGTGATACAGTTGTTGAGAATGCTGTAAGAGGTACACAAGTAAAGATATTGGATATAACTGCTCTTTCATATCTAAGAGACGAAGCTCACAAATCCAATTACAGTATCAAAGGAACATCGAGCGGTAGCGATTGCTTGCATTGGTGTCTCCCTGGTATCCCGGATACGTGGAACGAGATTCTTATTGCACAAATATAGATTCTTTTGTCTTGAAGATTTTAGATTTTCTCTCTTGTGTAATCCTGGAAGACTCATCTTTCTAATTTTTGCTGCCTAGAGCTGTACTAATTGGTTCAGGGGAAGATGATCACTGATGAGATGGCGTTGGTTGCTACTGAATTAAATTATATGGTGGGTATTGCCTACGTGTCATTTTTCATTTAAAAAGAGTCAATTTATACTTGTAAACTGTATAAATTACATGTATCAATTTAAACTATAATAAGTATATTTCATTTAACAAACTGGTGGATCAGCAAAATGGATGATTAGAATTAATGCATTGACATTTTTTATAATTGTACTTTTATCTAAAGGTTCAAACTGATTCGAAAATACAGGCGAGTAAGGGTTTCAAATGCTTTTTGATATGAGACGAGGGTGTAAAGAAAACATATTGACTTTTGACTTTATAGAATGATGCTTGATAATGTTCATGTTTCTGTTCTTCTTCATTTATCGAGAAAGCATGCTTGTTTGATCCTAATCATTCCCACCCATTTGTTTACGAGGCCATTAGGTATCAAATCCTCACAATCATTTTTCAAAGTTATACTATACAAGAGTTACAGATTTATCAACAAATGAGCTCCTTGTAAGGCCTATATAATTCACAACTACCAAGAAATCACGGGTAGTACTGCCATCCTTAAGTAATAGTTCCTGCTGTTTGGTCGCGATCATCTACTGCGAATTGTGCAATTTCCTTTACGTATGGGGCAGACGAACCATAATCACCCAGAGGAGTACGCATATATCTATGTATCTTTCTAAATTATTACTTAATAAAAGGGTATACTTTAATTTGTGTCCATCTTTCCCATCAAAATGTTGTTTCAAATTTATAGAACTCTGCTCTCCAATTTATTCTATTCCTTTAGCGATTACATTCAACTTAACGAATAGTAATCGCTATTGTTAGGAATCTAATTCGTGTATTCCCTTTTTATTTAAGATTATGGTAAGTTGGAATCTTAACTCATTAATATCACATGATTCACAATATTTTAATTAGGAGTTTTTTTTTCAAAAATAGAATAAAACACGACAATATTTATACAACGTGAAATAACAAAAATACTTTCATAATTAATCGGTCACACACCATTTTGTGCCCGTCTAAACGATCTTGTACCCTTATACATAGTCTAAACGATAATATAGTACCAACTCTAAACAATTTTTACCCAGCCTAAATGATCTTGTAATAAAACTAAAGGATCTGTTGGTGATAGTGATCTATTTCTGTCTATTTGAGATAAACAACTGATTGTTTACATGTTAGTACACGATCGTTTAGATCCTGTACCAATATCGTTTAGATCTTGGACCAAGAAGAAAAAAAGAAGATAAGAGAGGAAGAAAGAAGAAATTTTGAAAGAGAAAATGAAGAAATAGAAATATGAATAAGGAAAAGTAATAACATGAAGAAGAGAAAAATAAACGTAAAAAAAAAAGAACTGAAAAATTGTCCCGCAATAATCAAAATTCAATAAAGACAAATATGAAATTTATAAAAGGGTAATTGGATTCATAGTCTTTTTTTTTTTAAATTGTTATACAAATAGTAAATATTTGATTTAGCACTTTTGTTATATTTATTAAATTTACATTTTAATTATCTCTAATTCACTAAATGTTATCCTTTTTCTTTCTCGATTGAATGTATCAAATAAGATTTAAGGAAAATTATTTTTAAATTTTTTAAAAATAAATGTAACAAAATATATCATAATGCATTGACGTTTTTTATAAACGTGATTTTATCTAAAAGTTCAAACGGTTTGGTGTTTGATAATGTTCATGTTTCTATTCTTCTTCGTTTGTTGAGAAAGCATGCTTGTTTGATCATAATCCATTCTCATTTGTTTCCAAGGCCATTAGGTATCAAATCCTTCCAATCAATTTTCAAATTTATACTACACGTCAGTTACAGATTTATCAATAAATTAATTAATTTTTCAAATATATTAGCATATTAATGTAGTGAAATGGAGGAAACTCCCCTGAGTCACGTCCTTCATCAAGGAGTAAATGAAAGTTCTTTAAATATCATACTAAAGAAGCTTGAACTTCGAAAGTCATAATCTCAACACTCTAACCGATGTCAGATAAAAGGAATAGCAACAAATCACATCATTGAGATAGAACTCAATTACATGCTTTTTGGTTTTGTGAATGATTGACTATTACCGGGATAAGTTGTTCGTCACTATCTATCTTCTTGCACAACAACGTCTTTCCCTCCATCTTACAGAATCATTTGCATACAAAATAATGTCCATATACGTGAGTAAAAATCCCAACGACAAATCTTCACTAAAAAAAATCTTTTTGAAAAGGGAGCCAAATAAGATCTTTGTCAAAATAGAATATTCTTCGTAATTTTTCTTGACCGAACTCTTTTAGCCACGTCACCCAAACGAAATGAAAAGCTGAACAAAGCAACAATCACGAGCCCACACAACATCTAACAAAAGTTGGTTGAGCTCACATAAATTAGGGCTAAAGTGAGAAATTAAAGTATATCCCTTTGTGCTGAACTAGGCTCTATTAAACAACACAACAAGAAGAACATTAAATTCAACTCCATACCTTCAGTGATGTGGTCTATTTGGCTTGAGAGAAACAGTAGTTGAATCTTCAAAGACAAATACAAATCGACCATTAATATTTGGAAAGACATATGTACGCTTTCGGTTCTATAGACTAGCAATTCTCCACTTTTTACAAAATACAGTGCTTCAACAATTGCCATTAATCTTTCGGCTTTTTAGTCATCTTTTGTATGGGGGCTTATCTCTAGTTCCTTCTTTCCACAGGTGTTATTCCTTACTTCTCTTGTATCTACTGTTATATTATGAATGAAAGCAAGATAATGATGAGGGTGCTAAAGGCTAGTGGAGATGGAGATGGAGATGCGCACATGCGCGGATGCACTTGCTGATCTATTGTATCCCTTGAAAAAAATAGTATCAATGTACGCGTAATTGAGAAATATACATGCAATTGACTTTAAAATCAAGATAGAATTAAGCACGCCATTATGTTATATATTATTGCAATATATGTTTATTAATTACTTAATTATTACAAGTGAAAACAAGTTCAAATGAATGTAAATTCTTTCTATCTACACATATTCTAATTTGATTTCTTGTAGATGGTTTTGCTCTCAATACATACTTAAAAAGTATATGATTTTATTTCATTTTTTCCCTTTAGATACATATTTGTATCCTTAACCCTTAATTTTCATATGATTATGTTATTGATCAATTGATACATTCAACCTGCAGCCACAAGTACAGTGAGATTTACATATTTCATTTCTCATATAAAAAGACCAAACTATATATTTTGTGGCACGATTATACCTGCACTAATTCACACTAAATTCCATCAAAACTCGCATAGTCTAAGCTTCCTTAGATGAGAAATTCTCCTGTTTGCACCCCTTTGAAAGAAAAAAAAGAACTTCTAAACATGCGCCCCACAACAGTGAGATGAAAAGATACAAAAACACACACATAATAGCTTTATTTAAAATGTATGTTCCATTACTTATATAGATAGCTCATACATACGTATATATATAAGCAGTAGTAGATGGGATGTTGCAATTTATTTCGTGACAGGTTCAAACTGAGTGACCTCCAGGTAATTATCCCATGGCCTATAATACACAACTACCAAGAAATCACTGGTAGTACTGTCATCCTTAAGCGACAGCACAAGGCGGTAGTTGGTTCCGGATACAACCACGGACTCACAGTTGACGATGGAAACGAGTGTGTAATTTGTTCCTGCTGATTTGTTGTGATCAGCCACTGCCCGTTCTGCAATTTCTTTTACGTATGGGGCATCCGAATCGTCACATGGACCATAAGGACCCAGAGGAGTACACATATCTATGTATCTTTCTAAATTACCCTTTCAAAATTATTACTACTTAATAAGGGAATGCTTTAATTTGTGTGCTTCTTTCCAATAAAAAAAATTGTTTCAAATTTATAGTAATATGCTCTCCAATTTATTCTTCTATTCCTTTAGCAATTAAATTCAACTCAGTCAATAGTAATCACTATTGTTAGGAATCTAATTCTGTTTACTTCCTTTTTTATTTATTTATTAAGATTATGATAAGTTAGAATATCTTAACTAGATATTATAATTATCTCTAATTCACTAATGTTATCCATTTATCACTCTTTTGATTTATTGTTTGAAACAAGATCTAAGAAAAATTATATAATATAATGATACAAAAAAGACAACGGTAGTAGTATGTTGTGTTATAATTTGAAATTTTTTTAGTTCATTTTTATTAAATTTAAAAATATACTTAAAATCAACCTTATCAACAAATTAAGATTTGTTTCTTTTATAAAGGGGACATGCAAGTACTTTTCATTCACTTTGCAAACAAATATATATTTATTTTTGAGGTCCAAGATAGATCTCTTAAGTTCTATTAGCTCAATTTAATTTTGAGTATTTGTTAGAAACAACCTAATTTCTTTTTTCACAGTATTTGAAAATACAACCATTTTCTATCAATGGATTAATTTTATGAATACTATTTGTGAATGGTACACTTTTTTTAGTATCATTTGTGAAAATTAGTTACCAATGTATTTCTATAAATTCGTACTTAATAGAAAATTAAGAAAGAAGTTATGAAATAGAATATTGAAAAATATGGTTGAATTAGAATAACACTGAAGTCAACGTACCATTTTTATTGTTGGTTCTTAATATACTTTGAAGTTTGTTCAATGTAATTCGTCACCTTTTGTAAATTGTCTCTATTCTTGATAAATCCTAAATTTAGTATTAACTTTAAGAAAATAATTTTGAAAGACTAAAGGTAAAACTTATTGAAAATACATAGAATAAATTGAAATTAAATCTATTCAATTACATGTCATATGGACTAAATTAAAAATAATGGTCAAAGTCAAAATTAAAAACTCAAAATAGTAACTAACTATCGATGTCAAAATTCTTTTGTGATAATGAAGCACAAAAAGTAGTTTTTCACTTTTTCCAATCACATTATAATGACGTAATAAAGAGTAATTATAATTGATGACAATTTTAAAAATAATAATTAAATATATAGTAATAGTTTAAAAAAATTTATAAATACAATAAAATTTATTTTTAGATTATTACGGTTAAACTCTAATAGACTAACAATTGATGGATTTTAACCGATTTTGTTATATTTGTAATTTTTTAAAATATTGCTATACTCTTAATTATTTTAAATCTAATTACAGGAGACAAAATAATTGGTAGCACTATTGAAAACCGATAATGGGAAGCCTATAGGATTGTAAAACATCAAATTTTATTAATGATAAGGAATAGATATATGAAGGGTTGAAGATGAGCCCAAAGAGACTTTTAGTCAAGCAAAGAATTGGAATTTAAAGCTATAGACAAATATGAAATTAGTTTTAGTTTTATTTAAAGAAAAAAGAATAACTTCCGTATCTTTAGGATCATTTATAAATAAGAAGTTAAAAGATATTCCTCATATTTAGGAATATTCTATGGTAAAGAAGTTCTTTCTTGGCTATTTAAAAAGGAGAAGTTCTTAATGTAAATTCATTCTTCATGTTCTTACATTTATATGTTCTTATGTTTATATATTTTTGGTAAAGAAGTAAATCGGTTACCTTCTACATTATGATAGATTATTGAAGACCGTCAAGGAATTTGACAAAGTATCAATTGATAAGAAATATGAATGAAGACTGAGATAATTATACTGCGATCAATGAATTCAGGGGAGCTTGAGTTCGTCTTTGAGAAGATTCAAGTTTATCGTCAAGAGAGCCTGAGTTTATACGGTTAAGTTATGGTGATAACTTATTAATGTAACTTTAGGGTTAAGTTACAAATTTTTGAATTTCAATAATATTTCTTATCTAAGTAAAGAACCTCCACAGATGTAAGCCATATTTGCCAAACTGAGTTACCAAAATGTTATTTGTCTTATGAGTACTCTAGTTATTAAATACTTGTGATATAGCTAAAGGGCATTTAACCTTCTCACTTTTCACTAGGCTTGTAGTCTTTGAAGATTCTATTATTTCTCTTCAGCCAAATAACATTCACTGTATTTCTAGCAATAAAGAAATGCTGACAATTTCCATATGATTTTTTGTAATGATAATATGTGAATTTAAAATTTGCATTAATAAAAGAAAAAGAAAAAGATAAAAAGAAAGAATAATATTTTTTTCATGAAACATTGTTGAGAGAGTAGAAGTTTGGATCACCGACTTTGTTGCATTTTTTTTAAAAATTTTTGTTAGATAACAAATGAGAGTTTTATCTTATATGAGTTTTTTTTTATAATTATCTTCATTTTAGGAAATTAAATTATCTTCCTTTAAGAAAATTATTGAAATTTAGAAAGAAATTTGATATTTGAAAAAAAAAGTATTGATATTTGAGAAAATAAAATCAGTGATGTTTTGAATAAAATCTACTTTGTAAAAGTAATTGTAGCATAGAAGATTTGAACTATAGAGGCACAACCACTACAACAAAAATAGAGTTTAGACAAAATGAAGCTAAATTTATTATATATTGTAATCTAACACTTCAAAATTAATATTAAAACATAAAAATCGATAATGTGAAAGGAAACACGTACTTTTGACCTCTTAATAAATCTGCCCCAACTTGAAAGATGGTTGTATCGGAAATAAAATAAACATTAATCCTAAATCGATAATGTGAAAGGAAACACGTACTTTTGTTTACTTTTTTACACATTCATCTCACATAGATATTAAAAGAATCAATTTACTAATGTAACAACTCCACCACGAACAAATGTATCCTATTTTAAAGAGTCGCGTTCTGTAATCTAAGGTTTTATTTGAAAAGTCACGAACACTCAACAAAGAGTAAATATATGAAAATTTATAAAAAATGTAGAAATGAAAAAGATGGGTAAAGGTTCTTCATACATGTAAAGCATCATAGTATTTATTAAATTAGGAAATATAAAAATGGAGGTGAAATTTGTTGAGTAGTTTAATTAAAAGTTGGTTGACAAATTCTAAAATTAGGTAAAGAAGGCCTACTCTTACGAGTTAAAGATAAGCATTTAACTAACATTTATCCTCAAATCACATCTTCATCTCTTTTTTTATATATATATAGAAGAGAACAACTTGACATTAACGCAGCCAGACTATTTAATAAATTAGCTAGAAATATTATTTTAGACCACAAAACTGTTAAACTAGATATATAGAAAAAAAATTAAAATCTAAAATCTATTGATAAAAGTTTATTAGTAAGTGTTACTGATGTTTAGATATGAATGATAAAATCTCTATTTTATTATTATTTTATAAACATTGATCAAAATCAAAATTCATTTTTGTTATATTTAAAAACAAACTATTGAATAATATTATATAAATTTGACCCAACAAAAAAGGTTGGGGTGTAAAAGGAGATTTGAAAGATAAATTTGATTGACCAAACAACTTACTATCTTTGTGAAGTAATAAAAAAAAAATGAATATTTTATGAAAATATTGACGACGAAAAGTAATTATAATGGATGACCAAACAACTTACCATCTATCATTTTCTTAATTATTTACCAAAAGGTAAATTTTATTTTTTTAATTACTATATATATTTTTGAATAATTCTTTTAAAAACCTGATTTGAACTATTTAAAAATTAATATTAATATATAAAAAAAGCTAAAAGTGAAAAAAGAATAAGGAAATGGAACCGAAGATGAGAAATGACAAAGAAGGAAAATGATAGACAAATATATATGTGTCATTTATGTTGTTTACAAATGATCATATGATAGATATTATCGATGAAATTGATTATGACCAACCTCCATGTGAAAACTTAAATAGAATGTAGGATCTAATTTGGCATAAACTTAAATGCAGAACGAGTGTACGATGATACAAAAATGTTGGCTAACAATAAATATAGAGACTTTAAAACAAAGACGACTAATGATGAATTTGAAGAGATGAGCTTCGATGGTCGTGAATATGAATTTCTCTCTCAAATACATTCAGTGAGTTAGACATGAATGAGTAGATAGCGCTCAGGAGCACAATCCAATTATAGTTCCAATGGTGATTGATAACAGAAAGTTGTATAAGGGAATGTTTTGTGAAGATAAAGAATGCTGCAACATATGATCACTAAAGTGTTTTGCTACTAAAAGTCATGCACCATATGAAGTAGTAAAGTCAGCACCGACAAAGTGAGTTATTTGATGTGAGAAGTCATTTGAGACAAAGTGGGTTTTTTTCATTAGAGGGAGGAAAATAAATTAATATTAATTAAAATATGAGAGAAGATTAAATTAATTAAAATAATTTTTATTTAAAACGATGACCACAACATTTTTTTAATTCTTAATTTAATATATTTTAAAAAAATTTAATTCAACACATTTTAACTAATTCCTTACCACTTGTTTGTCACATTTTATCTAATTCACATTTTAATTAAATTAAAAAATTAAACTATAAAGATGGAGATTTTTTTTTAAAAAAAATAGAATCAAGACTGGACCAAAATGAAGAAGAATAAAAACTGCATTATTTCACTAAATAGTTTTGAAAGAACACTAATTTCATAAATAGTTCTTGAAAAATTAACATAAACATAGATAAGTTTCAATAACAACCATATTGAATCAATTTTTTTTTTTTTATAGAAAAATAGGTTTTTCTGTGTTAGAAAGAAAAATAAAATAGTATTAAATTAGAAAACAAGAATTTAAAAAATTACTTATAAATAAAATTTAAATAGAACAAATAAATTAAAATATATATGAAAAATAATAAATAAAAAACAAATGGGAGAGAGAATACAAAACAAATTTGTATGAAAGAGAAAAAAAAGAAGATTAATAAAAACCAACTTTCATTTTACAAAAACATTAAACGAGAAATCAAAACAAGAAATAAGAAATGAAAACATGTTAGACATTTCAAAAAAACAACACACAAATTTAGGGGCCGCCCAATTGGAAATTAAAAAAAAAAAAACTACATTACTATTTAATATATATTAAAAACTCTACACATATTATTAAATAACGTTTCATCTTATCAAGTTGTTGTACACATGAATAATTTTATAGGTTGTAATTTAAAAAATATATATTTATCCTAGTGAAATTTGTGAACAAATTTAATTAAAACTTAATCAATAGTTTAATTAAAAGTTAGTTGACAAATTCTAAAATCATCTAAAGAAGCCTCTACAAGTTTAGATAAGCATTTAACTAATCTTTATCCTCAATCACATCTTCATCTTCTTTATTTATATATATATATAAGAGACAACTTGACACTAAACCATCAAACTATTTATTAAATTAGGGATATCATTTTAGTTTAGAAAGGGTTAAATTTCAAATTTTTTAGAATCTATATTTCAAATAGTTATCTCTATTTTATTATTATTTTAATTATTTTTCTATATTTAAAAGTATTATTTTTTTATGGATTTTATGATTTAAATTTTATGAATACATCAAATTTCTCCGTTTGAATTTAGTTAATAGATTGTTTTTAAATAAACAGATTTCATATTTTAAATGAGACTGACTAATATTTTCTACGAATTTATTAATTCTTAGATACATGAAATTTCTAATTAAACAGCTATGATAGAGATTAAAATATCAAATTTTGGTATCTTAATATTCTTAAGGTGAATAAAAATATTTTAAAACAAAAATAAACTTCCTTTTTTTAATGGCTCTTATGCCATCCATAATTATCAATTCATGCTTAGGTTTTATCTTCTTCGATATGAATTCATAAACATGAGACATTTAAACAAAACCTAAATAAAAACTTTGTTTTGTGAACCTCTATAATTTAATTTAAAAGATAAAATTGGGTAACCATTTTGTGGGTGTTGTAGGGTGCTAATACTTTACCTACACACAACCGACTTCCGAACTTAAATTTCTCAATTTATGGAGACAATTTATTTTTCCTTTTTGGGTAACCAATCACACCCTGATATGGTTGGTGGCGACTCTAAAACTATTTATTTATTAAAATTAAATAAACGATGGAGGTCGGTTGCTCCGTGTAGCGATCACGTCGTGACAATTTTAATTATTTTTCTATATTTGAAAATAAACTATTAAATAATATTATAAGTTCGAAAAAAAAAAAAGAAAAAAAGAAAAAGGAAAAGGGTTGGGTGTGAAAGCCGACTTAAAAGATGAATTAGGTTTTCATTTCATTGACCTAACCAACTTAGCATCTTTGTGAAGTAATCAATAAAAAAACACCACAACAAAACGTGGTAACGTTTCCCAAAACCTCTTTAATTATTAATTAATGATTAACAAAAACCAAATTTCATAATAGAACTAAGTTTGTATGATATGTACTATAAATACCAACCTAGTGTGTTAATCAAAATTTAGAACATACCACAAACCATATTACTATCTTTCTTCAAGTGGCCGGTTTACTTTTTTTTTTTAAAGAGAAATCAAGGTCATGGCTGCCGCTGGAATTGGACAACCTTCGATCGTGATTGGTACCTGGAATGCGATACCGAATGACGATCCAAAAGTAATAGAGATGGCAGAGTATGCAGTGAAAGAACAGGGAGAAGAATTGATCCTGAACAGTGTACAAGCTGGACAGATCGTTGAGGTGTTTTTGAGTGGCGACACTTATTACAACCTTCTCATCCTTGCTCATCATCCTCACACATTTCAGGGGTTTTATAGCACCATTGTGATGGAAAATACATCCAAAAATGTGAAGCAGGTCGTATCTTTTGTTCCTCTTCGTTAATGATGCAATGATGATGGATGCATCAATGATCTACAATCTCAACAAATTATCTACTCTCTCTCACTTGTTTATGTGTATGCATGTTATACATGCAATTGGAATGAAAAGTAGTACAAATTTAGATAAAATAAAAGTATAAAAAGCAGGTATGCTTTTGGTGTGTTTTCATCTAAATTCTCTCTCGTTTTAATTTATCTAGACCCAAAATTGAGACAGATTCAAAATCTAGAATTACGCCCACATGATGACTTCAACATTTTCTTGCACGATGAGTCCTTTGTATCAATTAGAACAAATTATGATAATTCTATTTATATAGTTCTTTTCTAGCATGTATGTTTAAGAGTGGTTTTGTGATGGAGACTGAAGTGCTTGTTTTCAAAGACCAAATAGACATTAATCCTAAATCTCACCGACTAAAAATATGTTTTGTCATTTAAATAAGTATTTAATAAAAAATCACATCTCAAACCGAAATACAACAATTTTTTTTTCTTTGGAAATATTTGACAGTGATTCAATTGTGACATTAGATATAATATGTTTTCCCTCTCGTCCTCTAGCTATATTATTACAAAATCCACAAATTTGTTGCGAGAGGAATAATTAATAATAATAAAAGATGATGCAAATTAACAAATGGAATTATCAAAAGTTCTAATTAATTTAATCCAATATGTTATATTACTATACTTTCAAGCATGAATGATGTATATAATCATATAATCTATTTTGATGAGTTTTGAGATAGTGACATTGGAGCAATGGAAGTGAATGAAAAGACAAAGTATTTGGAATCATATGTTAAAACGTTAAGTTGATTGGATGAGCATGATGATAATTTATAAATAGTAATTCTAATTGATATTTGACTAAGTAGATGACATTTTTATTTTCAAACATTATTAAAATAAAATATGTTGAAGCTATTCATAGATATGTAATATCCACGTGAAATTTTTTGATTTTCAAATATAAATCAAAGAATATATCAATATTTCATCGAATATTTGAACTTTGAATTATTTGAATAAAATGTTTATTATTTTATTTTGATTTCCCAAAATTATATCCACAATTTTCTTCATTACACATCTTCTTTTCTTCTTTTCCCCCTTTCTTTCCCACATATTTTTCTATTTATTTAGTTAGTATGATCTAACTTTTAAAATAAAAATATTTACATAAAAAATAAATAAAAACTTCCTAAAACATTGTTATTCCCCATTCAATTTAATAGTGTCATTCTTATATTAAATAGTTATTTTTTTTCAAGATTTATCACATGATAACAAATTCATTTTGAACTATTAATTTATAGATAATGTTCTTATTTATTCACAATTTTCAGTCGTTTTTCTGACCTTTGAATAGAAATGTTTTTAAAATCTTAATTAATATATCAATTTATAACAACTATCTTAGTCATTTGTTTTTCCTTTAATAGAATATAACTTTGGACCAATTCTCTAGCTACCACTCTTTTGTATTTTTCTTTTTTGAGATAATGCATACTATACTATGCAGGTTTAGAAGTTTTGTCACGGATATGTCAATTTAATTGAAATATTTAAATTCGTATTTTTTCTCTATTTTTAATATATTATTTTTTTAAAAATAAAATAAAATAAAAATAATATGGTCATACGGCTTGAACCCTATCAACTTTTATAAATACGCATAAAAGTTGTTTGAGGCAGAATGTTGAGTTTGACATAAATAGTTAAACTTAGTTGATAATAATTGATTGCGTTTTAAAGTGTAGAATTGAGTTTATTTGATTTAAGAAGTTTTGTATCCGGGTGCAAAGAGTCGAATTATGCTAAGTTATGAAGAACATGGACTTTTATGGGTTTTTTTAAAAAGTTATTATTTTTTCGTGTTCTATACCGTTCAACTCCACATACTTTCCTAAATTCTTAACACAAATTTGAGATGTGAACGACTCAATAAAAAAGAAAATATTACAATGCCCTACTTACAACTATATCATTTATTATAAATAAATTAAAATTATATTATAAAGGAGAGTTCACAAAAAATACTAAAAAAAATTTATGATAATAAAATCCATATCACTTATATTTTCAAAATTGCAAAAATAGCAAATTTAAAAACAGATTACCGTTATATTTGCCAAATTTACAATATGAAAAAAGAGATGTTATGAGACGTTTTTTTCTAAATCTTTTTATCCTCGACAATTTTCCACGATAACTATAGATTCATAAGATGGTGGAGCACATGAGTTTAACCTATGCACAAAAAATAAGGATTGTCATCATACCATTTACATGTTCACACACAAAGTTTACATGTTCATACATCCACGCTTGCATGGGTGCATACACGCAAATATTGTTCATAAAAAATATAACAATATAATTAATGATCAAAAACCAAAGTTTCATCATAGAACTAAGTTGGTATGATATGTACTATAAATATCAAACTAGTCTTAATCAAAATTATAGGACATACCACAAACCATT
Source organism: Cucumis sativus (assembly GCF_000004075.3). NCBI lineage: Eukaryota > Viridiplantae > Streptophyta > Magnoliopsida > Cucurbitales > Cucurbitaceae > Cucumis > Cucumis sativus. The sequence continues at coordinate 7,189,537 of NC_026661.2, read as the reverse complement.
ACTAGTTCTTCGAGTGAGTTTAATTTTTCTTTGAAGAGAATTTAAAGTCATGGACACTGCTGGATTTGGACCTTCAATCGTGATTGGTTCCTGTAATCCGATATTGAAAGACGATCCAAAAGTGATAGAGATGGCGGAGTATGCAGTAAAAGAACAGGGAGAAGATCATTTGATACTGAATAGTGTAGCAGATGGACAGATCGTTACGGTGTTCTTGGGTGGCAACACTTATTATAACCTTCTCATACTTGCTCATCATCCTCGCACATTTCAGGGGTTTTATAGCGCCATTGTGTTGGAAAATACATCCAAAAATGTGAAGGAGGTCGTATCTTTTTTTCGTCTTCCTTGATGATGCAATTATGATAATGGGTGCATAGATAATCTACGATCTCAACAAACTATCTACTCTCTCACTTGTTTATTGTTTATGTGTATGGATGTTTTATATGCAATTGGAATGAAAACTACTACTAATTTATGATAAAATAAAAGTATAAAAAGCATATATGCTTTTGGTGTGTTTTTATCTAAATTCTTCCTAGCTTGTTTTAATTTATCTATAGTTAACAGTATGTTTTTGTATATGCTAGTCTGTATTTGTTTTAATATTCTAGACCCCAAACTTGAGATCGATAGATTCAAAATCTAGATTTACGATCACATGATGACTTCAACATTTTCTTGCAGGGGATGAGTCTTTGTGTCAACCAAAAAAGATTTTGGCAATTCTATTTATATAGTTATTTTGTAACATCATTGATGAACTTTTAAAAAATAATAGAAAGGTAAAAAAAATATACATGGATACAAAATAGTTCTTTTTTTTTTTCTCTTCCCTTTATTGTTGGAGTCGACCTTCTCCCTTTTTTCCAATCTAGAAATCAATCTCCCATTTATTTCACTTCCAAACCCACCTTTTAACCACTAAAAATTAAGGGGTTGGTTGTAAAAATAGTAAATTAATTTATGATAATAGAGATCATATTAATAAATTTTCTAAATTGGAGAAGTAAAAAATTTAAAAACTAGTAACCTTATGATTACCATCGGACAGCTCTTCGATAGTCCTATAATTACCGTTTGATAGCCATATGATATCATTAATGTTAACATATTTACAATATGAAGAGAAAAAAAAAGGTGTTATGAGCTGTTTTTTCTAAATGTTTTTGTCATTTGATGCAATTTTTCTAAAATCAATTCAATGATTAATTTTACATTGGTAAACACATTTTTCGTATTATTAAAATTGTTTTTAAATTACTAAAAATATTCTTTTGAGTGATTTTGAAAGAAAAAATTATTTTAAATAACAAACGTTTTGAAAACATTTACAAATATAACAAAATATCATAACTTATCATAAAATCTATGTTGCCCTATCTCAATCCATCTATAGATTGGGATATATTCTTACTATTTTTTTAAAAATATTTTGATTTTACTATATTTATAAATAAACCTTTTGAAACTAATAAAACTAATATTTTTATCTAATTAAACTAAAGAACAATAATTTTGACTACTAATCTTAATTATAAGATTTTTTTTCTTTTTGAGTGAGAATTTGAGATTTAAGAATAACATTAAATATTTTTAAATATATCAAAATGAACCAAAATATTTATAAAAAATAGCAAAATTTTAGATTTTATTATTAGAACTTTTATGAAGTTTCAATCTAACAACAAATTTATCATTTACAATAATTCTTCTAAAAAAATAGTTATATCTCTAACAAAATTGATGATAAAAATAATAAAGCAACCTATATTGATTAATTAGTTTTTTTTAGTACATTGGGATTTGGGATTTGAATTGTCAACCTCAAATTAAGCAATTACACCAAAATAGGCTTGCTTTGACAATTAATAAAAATTGACCATATTTAATTTATAAGAAAATTTATTTTTATCGGAAGAAATGTTATAAATAGTCAAAAAAAAATATTAAAAGTATTTATAAAATATAGTAAGAAAGTAGCATTTTTTTACATCTTCATTTATTAATATTAATTCTCATTAATATTTAGAAAATTTATAAAAATAGCAAAAAGAAAATTTACGATAATAGGGTTCAAGTCACTTACACTTTTAAACTAGCAAATATAGCAGATTAAAATATTTTTATATTTGTTATATTTACACTATACAAAGAAAAGAGTTGCATGAGTTATATCTACAATTTCTTTATTACACATCTTTTTTTCTTATTTCCCCCTTTCTTTCTCACATATTTTTCTATTTATTTTGTTAGTGTGATCTAAATAAACAATTCCTAACAAATAAATAAATAAACACCGCCTAAAAACATCGTTATTTTCCATTCAATATACACTAGTGTCATTCCTATATTAATTAGTTAATATTTTTTTTCAAGATTTATCATATGATAACGATTTCATTTTGAATTATTAATTTGTAGATATTGTTCTTATTTATTCACATTTTTCATTCCTTTTTCTGACCTTTTGAGAGAAATGATTTTAAATTCTTAATTAATATATCAATTTATAACAACTGTCTTAATCATTTGTTTTTTCTTAATACCTATCCCTACCGACCTCTCTTTTGTATTTTCCCTTTTTGAGATACTGCATCCCTTTTATTTCATACCTGTTTAGTTTGGGTGAAAATATGTCAATCTAGTTGAGATAGTTTGAGTTGATCATTCCTTCCCTCTATCCTTAATATATTGTTTAAAAAATAAAATAAAAATTAAATAACATGATTTATGTCATCGACATATTTAATTAAGGTTTGGGCTTGAGTCCTCTCAAATTTTATGTCCGTATAGAAAAGTTGTTTGAGGTGTAAAGTTGAGTTAAAGTTAGGTTAGTAATAATTGTCTTTATTTAACATGTATAGCTGAACTTAATTGATAATAATTGATTGTGTTTTAAAGTATAGAGTTGAGTTTGTTTGATCTAAAAAGTTTTGTGTCGGGATACGAAGAGTCAAATTGTGTCCAGTTATGGATATTTGATACATTTTTTTTAACCTAAAAGAGCATGCATTTTTTTGGGGTTTTTTTTTTTTTTGTTCTTTTAAATTGTTATTGTTTTTTTCCCTTTAACCTTGTGTTCTACCATTCAATTCAATGACTACACATACTTTCCTAAATTCTTAACACAAGTTTGAGATGTGAACTCAATAAATAAAAATTTATTTTACAATGCCCTACCTATGACTATAACATTTATTGTAGACAAATTAAAATGTTATTATTTTATATGATCTACAATATAACTCTATATCATGAGATCCTGGAGCATATGAGTTTAACATATGGACGATTGTCATCATAGATCTAAATATATGTTGATATATGTTGTTCACCCATCCACGCATGCATGGGTGTCAAGTAGTAGCATTGTTCATAAAAGTATTATATATTATTTATTAAGATAATGAAACTAGTTAATCATGTATCAAATAGACATAAATAATACAACCTTTTCCTACACTATATTTAAACAACCACTTATATTTTTGTCTGACTTTACTTAAATAAATTTTATTTTAAAAGTTAATTACCATTTTTTAAAAATGCACAAAAGGTAAGTTTTTAGATTTGAGTGTGTGTTTTAAAAAGGTCTCATTCTTATTTTTTGGTTGGCTTGCATTTGACAGTAATTCAAAAACTAGCTAGTTTAATTAATTTTTATCAATACCAAATCTATATTTTTTCCCAAGATTTATCTTACGATAACCATCCCATCTTGAATTATTAATTTGTAGATATTATTCTTATTTATTCACAATTTTTAGTCCTTTTTCTGACATTTTCAAAGAAATGCTTTTTAAATTCTTAATTAATATATCAGTTAATTATAACAACTGTCTCTTATTTTCATTTGTTTTCTCTTAATAGAATATAAGTTTGGAGATATTCTCTATCTACCTTCCTTTTGTATTTCTTTGGAAATAAAATAGTGCATTGCTTTTGATATTGAAGTATGCATATATTTGTTAGGAATAGGTCGACTGAGTTGAAATATGTTGATGTGACTTACATTTCCTCTACCTTTAATATATTGTTTCAAAAATAAAATAAAATAAAATAAAAATTACATGATACATATCTAACTAAGACAACTCGAGTCCTCTCAACTTTTATGTGTATATAAAATGTTGTTTGGTGTAAAAATTGAGTTAAGTTAGGTGGATAATAATGGTGTGTATTTGACCTACATAGTTAGTTTAGTTGATAACAATTGTTTGTATTCAACATGTAAAATTGAGTTCAATTGATTTTAAAAGTTTGTGTCTGCAGTACAAAAAGTTGGCTATTTGATACATTCTTTCAATCTGAAAAAACATGTATTTTTATGAGATTTTATTGTTTTTTTCTTTCAACATTTTAGTTAAATTTTTAAGGGAGAATACTTGAGATGTGAACTCAATAAATAAAAATTTATATTTTACAATGTTCTATCTACAACTATTCCATTATGGTAGAGAAAATAAAATATTATTACTTATATAATCTATAACTCTACATCATGATAAGTACGAAACATATGAGTTGAACGTTAAAAAAAATAGAATTGCCATCAAAGATCTATTTACATGTTCACACAGATATCCATGTGCATATGAGCACACACACTAATATTGTTCATAAAAAATATTGTTCATTGAGATAATCAAACTAGTTAACCATATACTAATTACACATAAACCATGCGCCTCTTTTCATACTATCAATAATGCTTTTGTTTATTTGTTTTTATTCGGTGTTTGGACTTCTCTCTAGCTCTTTCTATATTTTTCTGCTTCTTGTATCTATTTTTAATCATTAATGAAGTAGGAATGATATATGGTGCTAAAGAGGTGTTCCACCTACCATAGATGTTTAGGTGCACCTGTTGATCCAAACCTATTTTCTTTTTTTAAAAAAACTTACATTTGCAAACACCCAATTAATTAACTAAGTAAGACTAATGATTGAGAGAAGACTAAATTTTAAAGGTTTGTCTTTCTGTACTACACCAGTTTTTTTTTTTGTTTTCTTTATGTTATTTAATTTTTTTTTAAAAAGGTTAACTTTCATAAATAGTACTCGGATAAAATATTTACAACCCGTATCACAAAATGAAGAATTAAAGGCCACGAAATTTACCATTTTTTTAAAAAAATTTAAGGTTTGCTCTTTCATATCATCGTTTTTCTTCTATTATCTTCTACGATTTTTTTTTCTTTTCCTCTTTTGCGATATTTTTTCTTTTCCTCTTTTGCGATATTTTTTCTTCCCATCATCTTTTTCTCTTCTTCAATTTATTAAAAATATTTTCATTTGTTCTTCGCTTTCATATTCTTTTCTATGCAATTCTTCTTTTTCTTTCCATTGTTTTTTCTCCTCTTTAATTTTTTCTCTTTTCCTTCCCATCATCTTTTTCTTTCTATGATAAATTTTTATATTATTTTCAAATTGTTATTTGCTTCAAGATCTTGCTATTTTTTTCAAACTGTTATTTGATTTTTTAAGATCGTGTGCCAAATATAAAAGATCGTGAAAAAAAAATCGTGGAAATTTGGCTACCATAATTTAAACTATCAATTCTAAACGATTTTGTGTCAAATGTAAACAATCGCGTACCAATTTTTTTTGTTGAAAAAATTCATTTAGATTGGACTACGCATATTTAAACGATTAAAGTAAATGATAGTGTGAGAAATCTAAACGATCACATACCAAAAAATCTTGAAAAAAATTGTTTAGATCTGGGTGTTTAGATTTGATTATCCAAATCTAAATGATCATTTTCCAAATATATTACGTCCATTGGACGTCAATTCATCAAAGAGCATTTTTGGTATTTTCCATTATGGGCCTGTGGGTTTTTTTCGTTTTCGAAATTGTTATATACAATATAAATATTTTATTGCTTTGTTCAATATTTAAAAAGACAAAAAAAAAAAAAAAAAAAAAAAACAAAGAAACAAAAAAAACAAAAAAACAAAAACAAATTGTTCATTTAAGAAATTATTATAAACAATACAAGCGTTATAGGTACTGTTAAACTTCTATTAATATCTATCAGTGATTTAGATAGACATGAATATAAGTCTCGATCAGTATTTATCTATAATATATAATTTTGCTATATATCGTAAATATTTTGGTTCATTTTGCTATATTTGAAAATACGTCCGTTCTTTAACGATATTATATATATATAAATTCTAACACATTCTAATAGATCTATTGGTGTGAGATTTTTTTTACGAGTTACTGTTTTAGTATGTTTAAAGGAGAATATTTTTTCTGAAACTTCGTGAGATTTTATGTTTAATCAAAGTTTAAAATATCGAAGGAGCATTTTTAAAATTAGCAAAATAAATTAAAATATTTAGCAAAATTTTGTATTCTATCAATGACAGAAACGGATAAACTTCTATCACTGTATTTCAATGCCACTTATAGAAACATATCAGTGTCTATCACTGACTTTTTAGATTTGAAGCATTTTTCCATCACGATCATGTGGATATGATCTAAGCGATCACTTACCATAGTCTACACGATCATTTAGTATGGTCAACACAATCGTTAGATTTGAAATATTTTTTCTATCGTTAAAAAGAATTACACTATCGTGTTGATAATACCTACATAATTGTGTATCATTACCTATAAGATCGTATATCATATCCTTTAGAAGAAAAATTACACCCGCGCTTGTGGCCGATTAATCGCGTGTTGACTTAATCATTTTTTTTTGTATTTTCCAATATTGTAGGCTTGTGGGTTTTTTCTGTTTTCAAAATTGTTCTATATAATGTAAATAATTTGCCGGTTTGTTATATTTTTTAAAAAACCCCTAATTTTAACAATTTTCGAAAGTTTAAGAATATTTTTTAAACTTTTGAAAGTTTAGGGATATTTTTGACAACGTAGGTATTTTTTTTATTTTTGTAATTTAGCTTTTATTTTTTATATACCTTTTAAAATCAATTTATAGACTTTGACTCGGCGTTATCATTTCTTAATTAACTCAAATTGATCCAAATAAAATAAATTATTATTATTTTAATAGACTCATAACCCAAGTTTCATTTGTTAATAGTTGAGTTTTACATTGTCCAATTAATTAAAAGCATAGGAAGGAGGGGTTTTATTAGTATTATTATTTTTTCTATTTTCTATTGTCCAAATATGTATTATTTGAAAGGAAGGGGTAGTTGGAATATGAATAAATGGGAGTAGTATAAATACCAAACTTTCAAAACATATATATTGTACTAAAAGCATTCCATATAGCAATAAGTTTATCAATATTACAAGTAAGTAAACAATATCTAAAATGGCTTCTGATCTCGTGCCCGGCGGCTATACTCCAGTTGAGAATCCTCAAAGTTCACGCATGAAAGAATTAGCAGAATGGGCAGTAGCAGAGCACAACAAAAAAGCGGGGACACACTTGATGTTCATTGGTATATTGACTTGTGAGTCACAAATTGTGGATGGAGTCAATTACCGCTTTACCTTGACGGCTAAGGATGAAAAAGATAATTGTGAGATTGAAAGCTATATGGCTGTTGTCTTTGAGCAACCATGGGAGCATATCAAGGAGCTCGTTTACTTTCAGAAACTCTTATTGGCTGAACAATGAATATATAACAAAATTACTCCTACTTTTAATTAACCTGCTTTAATGCGTTATCATACGTATGTGTGGCGTACTCCCCTTTATGGTCCATCTATAGAAGGGGATAGCAAAATAAAAGCTCTCCTAGTTAATTGCACTTCCAGAAGTGTAGGTGCAATGTTGTTGGGTTAGTTAAGTTGGTAATTGTTATTGTTTGTATCCATGGTGGAGTGAAGAGTGATGTTGAGTGTTGGTAATAATAATTGTTTGTGTTTGGAGTGTAGAGTTGAGTTGGTTTGATTTTATAAGAAGTTTGTGTGTGGTGTATGAATATTTGATGCATTTCTAACTTCTTGTGATCTAAAAATAAACATGCACTTCTATGGGTTTCTTAGTAATTATTTTATATTATATTATTGCTATTGCATGCTATTGTTTCCCCCCCCTTTAACTCTTTTAATTTACCCTTAAACTAGATTTTATTCTACCATATTAAACTAGACACTCTCCTAAATTTCTTAACACACACATTATGCGATGGAAACTCAATAAATAAAAATATATTTTGCAATTAATTTCTACATGTAACTATTGCATTATTAATGTAGGTTAAATAATATTATATACATAATTCGGATCTGTTTGCACTACTAATGCTTAGTTATGCAAAGAAGAAGTCAAATATCAAATATCACTACTTTATTCGGATCTGTTTGTGCTACTAATGCTGAGATTAAAATAGTTTTTCTTGATCATTTTGAAGATATATACAGAGACATAAATATTCCTCTTTGATAATTTGCTTTGGACTCCTATCTTAACAAAAGAATAGATGGATATTTGCAAACAGTTTCATGAATCGAAAATTTACAACGCTCTTCAATCTTTCTTTAACAATAAGAGTCCAGGTACTGATGGTTTCATTATGAAATTATTTAAAGAAGCTTAGCTTGGAGATTCCTCAAAGGTGATATTATTGATATTTTCAGTGACTTACGCAAAAATGGAATCATAAACAAGGTTGTGAATGCTCTACATACATCACTCTTATAGAAAAGAAGGAAAAATGGTCCCTTGCAACTGATTATAGGCCTATTAGCCTAACTACGTCTCTCTATAAGATAATGCCCAAGATTCTTGTCGAAAGACTTACAATATCTCTCCCAAATACCATTCCTGAAAACCACGTAGCATTTGTTAAAGGAAGACAAATAACATATGCTATTTTGATTGCGAATGAAGCGATTGGTTTCTGGAAATCGAAAAAGGAAAAAGGGTTTTGTCATTAAATTTGATATTTTTTTAAGAAGAAGATACGTTGGGTCAGTATTAGGTGCATCCCGACATCTCTATTAGGTCGACACTCCCTTAGCACTCTCGTCATTTCCGCTTCAGTCATTAAATTTGATATTGAAAAGGCATTTGATAAAATTAACTGTAAGTTTATTGAGTTCATGTTGTTGAAAGGGGCTTTCCCCATAGATGGAGAACTTGGATTTACTCATGTATCAACTCCGTACAATATCCTGTCATTATAAATGGGAAGCCTAGAGGGAAGTTCCAACCAACCTGAGATATTAGAAAAGGAGATCTGATCTCTCAATTTATATTTGTTCTTGCTATGGATTACCGCAGTAGGCTACTTAAGATCTTGGAGACGAACAACAAAGTTAGAGGGGTTAGATTTAATGAAAATTAGAATTCACTCATCTTTTATTTGCCGATGATATTCTCCTCTTCATGGAAGACCATGACGATTTTGTAGAAAATATGAAATATGCGATTCACCTCTTTGAACTTGCTTCTGGGCTTAACATAAATCTCAACAAATCCACCAGTTCTTAGATTAATGTGGACTCAAGCAGATTGAATAGGGTGGCAGAGATATGGGGAATTACTGTGTAGTTTTTACCCATCAATTACTTGGGTGTTCCTTTGGGTGGCAAACCTCTGACAAAGCATTTTTGGGCTAACATCACAGAAAAAATCTACAGAAAAACTAGTAATCGGAAATATTCATATCTTTCCAAGGGAGACAAAAACACATTGATTAATTTCACTCTTGTTAGTCAACCCACTTACCAACTTTCGGTATTCAAGGCCCTTTAATTTCCTCTATATGCAAAGATATTGACAAGATTTGGAGGGATTTTGTGTGAAGAAACTCCAATGACAAACGTAATATTCATCTCATCAGATGGTCAATTATCACATCCCCAAAAGAAAAAAGGGGTCTTGGGATAAGCCATATAAAGGACACAAACTTTTTGCTCTTCTTCGTAAATGGCTATGAAAAAATTTAGAAAAAACAACTCTTGACACCTTTTTTTTTAGTATTGCGAATATGAAAAAATATGGGAAAGACTATCAAATGGTTATCGACTATGATAAAGTAGCAAATTTAAAAAAAGTAGTAACATGAACTTTATTATCATAATTTTTTTTTTGATATTTTTGTAAAAGTCTCTTTAAATTATACCTTATTCCATCTTTATCTATCACAAAAGAAAAAGAATATATATTTTAAAAGTCGGACAATTGAAATTGGCCACATGACCAACTGTTCATTTAATTTAAAGGTAATTGTAATGGATGAGCATTTGAGGAATAATAATTAAGGATATAACAACATTTAAAAAAATTGCAAATATACCAAAACTATCGCTGATAGACTTGTATCTAGACTCGTATGATCTATCGCTGATAAACCAATTTTTACAACATGGTCTATCAGTGATAGACTATATCATTGATAGAATTTGACAAATTTTACCATATTTGCAAATTTTTAAAAATGTTGCTATATATTTAATTATTTTAAATTTAATTACTAAATTTGCAACTACCCCTATATTTAAAAAGAAATGAATCCAATACTCAAATTAAATTAAAACTTTTCTTAAATGAAAGCATATGGGTTTATTAAACTTTTCCTAAAATGATAGTGCCTTTTAAGTTGGATCCTAATTATTTTTTATTGGATCAAATAATTGCTATATTTTCATGAATTTTGATGTCATATTAGATGACCTAAAATTTTATCTTTTAGTAAGTTTAATATCTTCCGATTTTTTCAAGGTAAGATTTTCAATAGAGTTCATATTAGCAAAAAGAAAAAACTTTAAAAACATGTGCGACCAAACTCATACTAACGTGAATTGGATTGCAAATATGATAATTAAGTAAACAACAACTTAAAAAATTTGCAAATATAATAAAATCTGTTTAAGTCTATCAACTGACAATGATAGAAGTTTATCATTGATAGACTATGTTGCAAATACTGTTCTATCAAAAACTATAAAGATTATCAAATACTAATACCTTAATCCAAAAATGTTAGATGGAACTCGGGGGTTCACAATGGGGCGTGGGCGATCTCCATTATCCTACCAAAGCATATAATGAGAATTTCATCAAGTGGGTCTGTAGAAATTTAACTTTCTATATTTTCACTCTTTTATATTTGATATTTTATATCGTTTAGTTCGTATTCATACCTGAAATATATTTTCAGAATAATCGTAAAGATCAGATTAATGGTAAAGAGGATCCTCGAGGAGTTAAAATAATAATTAACGAGTTTCAAAACTCATGAATTTTCAAAAGAATGGGGTAAGAGGATGTTACAAGGTATTGGATGCTCCAATCCTTTAACTAATAGGTTTGATTTCTAGTTTGAAGATCATACTCACACAACCATTGGATAGTTGGATATTAGATGTGTTGTCTAGATGTAGTTTCGTGTAATGAGCCACGAATTTAGAAATTTTGTTAATGGAAGCGTTAATATAATCTAGTAAAAGTAATCTAAAAAAAAATGTGAAGAGTGGAGAAGAACTTAAATTTGGATCTAAAAGAAATTGATAAACCAATTTACATAGTCAAGATAACTAATGATATAAGATATAATGTGAGTTTGATATATATGTAATGTAGATATAAAGTTGAGGGAGACGAGTCCTCTTGGCCTACTCTAAATGTTTTAGTGTGTATAATCGACTATATCTATTAAAAAACAAAGATAAACATAGAGCGACATGATCGCTTTGGAGATAGCTTCGAATAATCTATTTACTTTGGAATCATGCTTCTACTATTGATAGCTTCGACATGTTGGCCAACTTTGGCAACAAATAAAGTCATACATTATCATTAAAAAATAATTGATAACACATGTATGCATAGTAATTATAATTAAACTATGTTTACTCGTAGTAAAGTAAATTAAAATACTTACAAGCTATAACAAAATTTTGGATTTTATCATCTTCTATCACTATAACTATCAATGATAAAATTTTCTATAGGTTGTAAATATTTTGTAAAATCCTTATGACTTGATAATATACGTATTCATAAACAATTAAATTGTCTATACAACAGAGACTATGCAATTATTAATGCAACGGGAATGATGATAGTGTTACGAAAGTGTCCACTTAGTGGAGATGTCCTGCCTCCTAATCCATTTGGTATGTTTTTAAAAAATAATAGCTAAACCAATCATATATGAGGTTATTTTATCAAACCTTAAAGAATTAAATTCTAACGTTTAAAGTCAATAGGACTAAAATTCCAATACTAAATTATAGGAATCAATATTTCGTCATAAGACCAAAATATTACATGAATTAGCATATTATGGATATTCGACCTTATCAAATTTCACAGTAGGAAAACACCTACACATTTGTATATGATACTTAAACCCTCCTTACAATTGAGAACACATACCACCGACAAATACAAAATTTCTTCATCAAATCTTTACTCAGAAGATCATTTGTTGATCTTCGATTTGTACTTCAAGTAGTTTACTGAGGAGAATCCAAAGTTATGGCTAATTTTGATGACTCTATAGTACTTGAGGGTGAGTCGAGTTCGGATGTCTTCGGAAACTGGAAGCCAATTTCAAGGACTGATACACACGTGAAAAAGATAGCAGAATTTGGTGTGAAAGAGCATGAACAAACCATGATCTTCAATCAAGTGGAAGCTGGCCTGGTCGGTAACAGAATGCTTATGGATAACGAGAAATATTATATCCTTGTTATTCTCGCCCAAAACTCCCCTCTCGGAATGCAAAGGTTTTATAGCATCATCGTATTGGAAACTACTGCATCCAAAAAGCTTATAAACTTTGTTCCCCTTCCCTAGTGGTGCATGCAATAACTATATATTGACACTCTCTGTGTCATTGATATCCGCTCTAATATATGTTTTACATGAACTTAAAAACTATTACCAATAGTTTGTGAGGTAATAAAAGTACGTAAAATTATTAAACTCACATGTATGCTTGGTTGTGTGTTAACTAACTTTGTTTTATTTTATCTAGTTGACGACATACGTACATATATATAACACACAAGCATATACATAATACATATATATGCACGTTTGATTTTCTTGTAATGTGCTCTAAATTCAAGTGATTTGTGACATTTAACTCCAAACATTCACTATACCCTAATTCTTTGTGAATTAAAAAATATTAACAGTTTCTTCAAATTTTTTAAAAATAATTCATAGGATCCGTCCATCTCAACCAGATTTACTCCTATTTAACACCTTTGTTACGCCTCAATATCAAAGTCTTTGTTTTACGGGAACTATCAATAAAATGTAAATTTTGGTATATAAATATAACATTGGTCCCCATCTTTTTTCTTTCAATCTAAGAATGAATCTCTTTGTAGAACTCGGGGATTTTTTTTTTTCCAGAATAAATCCATTTGAATGTTTTCTTCAACAGATCAAAATTAAGATACATTGGCGGTTGACTGTAACCAACTAAAGATACCAAGATTGATATCACCGGTGTCTAAACAACTCCCCGTTCCCGGCTTCTCCCTCCACTCCATCTCCTCCGACGCGGCTGCAACACTTCTCTCCTCTAAACCCCTTGGCAAGTTGGCAACTACCTCCTCATCTCCGGCGGCTTTCCGTCTTTTCACTGCCCACAAACCCATTTCAGAATTCCTTCCACCACCATCCTCTTTCTCTCCTCATTTAACACCGAAAGTTTAATATTTCCTCCATATTTGAGAAAGTAATCAATAAGCTCAAATCTGTTGGAAAACTTTGAGACAACTTATGAATACACAAGCAAAAATTCAGCAGACGAAAAAACTTCACAATTTTTTTCATAACAGAATAATCAATTAAAATACCTTATTAAAGGCTTAAAAAAATACTTACTAAAAATAATAACCACCTTGATAAACCACCTACCCACAAACTTAACCTATTAACATAAATAATTAAAAACATTAAGTTAAGATAATTACGTTATTTGAATCAGTCTTCAATACTCTCTCTTGATTTAAATTTGCTAATACGCATCATAGCTAAAGTAACAGAAGTTTTGAGTTTTTGACTTCTTAGTGAAATTCTTGAATCGTCCGACCACCCTGTGGGAATATATAGGTCCGACTATCCTAACTAGGGAAGCGAGAAGATGAAAGCAGAGAGAGATTGTTCCCAGCATGGATTCTTTGCCAACAGTTCCCCTTGAGCTAGCCGCCTAAGAGCCCACGGAGCGGGGAGGACTGACTGGTTACATATGTTTTCCCATAATCCTGCATTGCTGACATGTTTAACGTTGAAATTTTGGTTATTTCTTTCCAACCAAATTATCCAAAAGGAGAGCAACCACAACCTTTGCAACTTACCACTCTCACCACACCTTCGTACTTCAACTGCAAACCTTTGCAACTTCTTCCACAAATTCATCATCCACATCTTTAATCGCTATTCCTTTTCCTTCATTTGATGAATTAATATTGTAATTATATATATATACACACTACTTTTATTTAAGTCGCTGACTTATTTTGCTTGTTATTATTAAGGAGTTTCTTATTTATAATTCCGTGTGAGAGATATTAGTCGAATTGATATAATGGAATCTTGTGTGTGAGACCTAGATTTAGAGTTCAAATGACGATTTGCTGTTGATACATATATCATTTCTAATAAAAAAAAAATACTTTAATAGAATAGTTTAAAAAGATACTTTTGATTCATTGTTGAAATTTCTAGAGCACCTGCTGATCCAAATTGTATTTTTTAAGGAGGACACTCTTGATGTACTTCATTTCTTATTTTTTTAATAAAGCGAAAATGACGAGGGGATTAAAAAGACAATTGAAAAAGAAAAAAGACAAAATGGGGGTGTTAGGAGGGCCAACACACAAATTTTGTAACTTGTATTGAATACTGATTCAAATTATGTGATTATCTAAATTAATGTTTTTTAATTTATTTTCTGTTAACAGGTTAAGTTAGTGGATAGGTGGTATGTCAAAGTGGTTTTATTTTTAGTAAATACCAGTTTTTTGTAAGGCTTTTAATAAGGCATTTCAATTGATCATTGTGTTATGAAAATACAGAAGTTTATGTTTTTTGGCTTCTGTATTCAAGGCAAGGCTTAGGCCAATGAAACCATGTACATATGATAAAAACGAAGAAATTAGAAGGAAAAAAAAATACACACGTACATAATTAAAGAAAAACCTAGAAGCTTAAGGAAGGAAAAGAAAAAATAAAAAAGGGATAGAGGTTTGTTGCTGTTGGTTATTTTCTTTCTTTGAAGGAAAGAGAAGGAAGATAGTGGAGGGAGATGAAAATTTAGAGAAAATGTCTTTTTTTTTTTCCTTTGGATCTTTTAGTTTCACGTGAAGAGAGATTAGGGTGTACTAAACATCTCAACTAGTATCAAAAGATTTTTATCATATGAAAAAAAAAGGAAGCTTTTGAGAGAGAGAGAAACGTGAAAAAGGAGGAGAATCCTTAAATCGATGGAAAATACCTAGAAGTTGTGCATTAATTCTATTCACTTTGGCCTTGTTTCATATTTTTGAAATGAATGAGGTCAAAGATATGCCTCGCTATATGTTGCTCTCCCTTAATTCCTAATGAAGCACTAAGACCGACAAACAAGTTACGATTATATAACAAATTATAATTTCTGAAATGCACCATGTATACTTGACTGCAAAATTTGATAAAAAAGAAAAACTAGAAAGAGAGATAATAGGTAAGTATCATTGTTCTTATTATATGGTTATACCATTTATTTTCATATAGGCAAAAGACAATAATGCCTCTCACACACACACACATATAGAAGGATTGTTTTCATACTATTCGGGGTAGTACCCGAGGGGATCTCTAAAATATACGAGTTCATAGCTTGATGGTTTTGTAATTTTAATGGAAGTCACATATGTCCAGATATTTTTATCCTTATTTATAGCTTCCACCACAAGAGTATACGACAATATGCTACCATTTATATCATTAATCACAAGCTCCAGGCCGTTTATCACACGATGGAAAATCAAAGTGTCTGATTTTTCTTCGTTGTGTATGTCCACTGCAATCCTCCAATTTGTTGCACGTCCTTTCGCTGATCGATGTTTGGAATGGGTGATCCCTTAATTACGAAACTCATACTGCAACAATCTACTTTTGATGGACAGATAGTTTTAGAAGATGATATATTATGTAGTAAAGTTTATGTGTTTTGTTCGTGAATACTTAGGAGTTAGGAGTTTGGTATTTATATAGTTGTGTGTGGTTTATAACAGTCAACATATTCATTTCCATGGTGTCTAATTTTGATAAAATGGAATCTTCTACTTTTTGTATCTCTCTTGCTTAGCCGTACAAAGTTGATAGATTTGGAGATAGTTTGGAATCAATTTTTTGAAGTGTTAGATTACAGTACATATTAAATTCGGCTTTTCTTTGCCTAAATTATACTTGTGCTGAAGTGGTTGTGCCCCTTGCACAAGTCTTGTGTTGGTTGTGAGTCTAAATCTCATTTGTTACAATTATTTTTACGAAATAGTTTTTAATCGAATTCTTAAAAGAAAGATAACTTTTTAAAAAGAGGAAAAAACCCCAACTTATTTTCTAGTCAACAATCTAATAAATAAAGAAATATAGATGTGTTATTGAATTTGATTAAAAGACCATGGAGATGCTGCCAATGGGTATCAATCCCTATGTCTAACTATGTCTAACTGTGTCTATCGAACTGGCCAAGCGAGTGCTCTAACAATTGAGCTCCATCTTCCATGTTTATTTAATTTTATAAATATAAATAAAAAAATGGTCATAAATATTATTCTTTTCTTTTTATAAAAGAAACCATAAAAAAGGTGAAGAAAAGATGAGATACCTTAAATTAAAGAAAAGAAGGATAATGAATTTAAAAAGAAAAGAACGATAAAAACGTTGAGGGCCAGTTTTGTTAATATATATTTAAGGAAAAAGGAAAAAAGAGTGGGAAAAGATTGATAAAAAAAGAGAAAAAAATGAGAGATTGGAGGATAAGCGAAGAGAAAAAGCATGGAACCTTGAGGATGAATACGAAGGAAAAAGGAGAGGAAAATTTGAAAAGACGAAAGAGATTACTTTGATAAGTACACTTGGAAAACATATTATAATTAATTCTATCTTTTCAAATGCAACTATTGATTCTTTTGCCTATGTGCTTTTTGTTAAAATAGGAAAATAAAGTGCAATCTTACTTACTGCTCGAGGGTTTTGAATCTTGATGATATACTGCCCCATTTGTTCTAGGATTCGTGTCCATTATCTTCTTATTATTAGCCACGATGACCATGGAATGTGGAGGATCTCCATTCTGGTTTGAAATTGAAGTTAAGCTCTTGTTCCTACGAATTGATATCTTAACACTTAAATGAAACTTTGATAATTTAGAAACTATTGTGAAAGAAGAAAAACAAAATCTGTAGCTATATACCAAGGCTCACAAAAAAGAGAAGATGATGTCGCACGATGAACGTGAGTTTCAAACAAGGGATTCAATTTCATGGAGAATACTTAGGGTTTCTATTTGGGACGACGTTCGACAGATCTTCGAAGATCTGGAACAGTGCGACGATGGACGACATATCTTTTGAAGATTTGGGACGGCACCACTGTGGCGGACTTGACGGTGGAGTAAAGTGAGATTGAGAAGAGTGAGGAGAAACTGAGAGAAAATTGAGAGAGAAGAAATCGTGAGGCGAGGAAGAAATGTGAGACTAAACGAGGGATACTTGACTCTACAAAATTTAAAAAAAAAAAATTACCATAACTTTTTTATGACGGTTGAAAACCGACACTAAACATCCCCATTTAAAAAACTGACATTAAAGATCCGTTTTCATTTTTTTTCAACCGACGTTAAAGGTCAGATTTCTTCTAATGCTCGGTCCAAAAATCCAAAAAATATAAAGTAGGAAAGATGGTAGTTGAAGTAGCCCAACATATATGGTTATCCGTCGAGTCACGCCAATCATTTACTTCAGCCATAAATGTTGATCCACAGTCGACCAAAAATATCAGAAATATCGATTACCATAAGAAGAAACTAGGTAGAACAACATAACGGTCGGTTAACAACTATCAAATTATTAAAGTGTGAGGTCATGTGAGTGTAACACACAATGAATCTTTTCATTCTAGAGAATTTTGAACAACAAAAAATGTGTCTTCACACAAATAAGCCTCGATAAGGATAGATACCGTTAATTCCAAATTTGGGTAAAAAACATACTATACAATCCCTAAAACAGAAAAGCTAGAATATGGAGATAGCCTAAATCAAATCATATTTAACACTTAGTTTGAATCCTATAATTTCTCAATCCAAAAATTCCCTTCCTTGAACAGACATCAACTTTCAGAAAGCCTAAAAAAAAAACTTTCAGTGTCAAAACTTAATTCAACAACCATAAGAAAAATCTACCCAAACATAGCTCATTAATGTATATGGAGAACCCATAAAAATGGCTTCAACGAGGGTTCAATTCTTCAATTTATTGTTTTTCCTTCCCCAAAATTAACATAATTTAGAACCTTTGGTAATATTTAAACATCAAAAGCACTAGCTATCTTAACAAGTCATTATGAAAAAGAATTCCTATAAGACACTTCCTTTACAACCTCCTCAAAGGTCCCATTTAATTTATTTTACCCATCAAGATAACTTAGTAAACTTGGATTTAGAGGGAAACTAAGATGGTAATTGGATACCCACATACAACCGGATTCTTCTTGGAGAAAAGGTTTCCCGAATATTTTTTATGGCTACAGAAAACATACAACAAAAAACACTACAAGAATTTTCGTCTTTGCCCATGCAGAAAACCATGGACACTTCTTATGAAAAACGTGGCCAGACCTTTTGCCAACACTTTTTTTCGTGGGCACGTTGGGTGGTCGAAACACCGTCGTCTTTTTCTTTGCCTACGTTTTTTACGTTGCGTCGGCACAAATGTTCATGCAAATTAAAATCGTGGGCAGAAAAAATATTTCTAGCCACGAAAAAAATGTCGACAAAAATGTATTTTTGCCCACGATTACATCACGTCGCCAAAAGTAAACCTTCTGACCACAAAAAAACGAAAGGTATTTTTTACCCATGATCATCATCACGTCGACAAAAATAAACTTTCTGGCCACGTTTGTTTCGTGGGCGGAAGCTAGTTCTGCCAACGAAAAGATCTTTGTGGACAAAACAAAATTTCTCCCCAGGCTAAATTTGTTTTTAAATAATATTTGTTTTTTTTTTGTCCAAGCATAAACGTCGCAGAACTTTCTAATTGCCAACATATTTCTAACCACACAAAGAACATGACAAAAACAATTTAAATTTTTCCACATTTATTATTAATATAATATTGTATGCTTATAAATTAAATTTTACATGTAGAATGAATTTCTACACCATAATACATTAAACACTGCAACCAAAAATTTAAAAATGAAAAATATTTTCAACCATTAATATCACAATCCACAATTCAATACTTGGTCAAAATATGGCAAACAATCATTCTTTAGTGTGTCAAGGTTCGTGAGCTATATTACATTTCACTTTGGCATACCAAAATGAACAAAAAAAAAAAAAAAATTACAACACAAAAAATAGTTAACTCACTAAGAAAGTCTTCATTCCCCGCTCCTTCAAACTACATAAATCTGAAAAATGTACATTAAAATCATTAAGTCCTATTTTAATGTGGAGGTTCAAATTAAAGAAGATGCATGGCCTAAATCTGACTTTCAAATCACCTAAAAGGTCCTCAAAAAGTCTCAACAAAAAGTCTCTATGTGACATTGATAGCTTTGAAACAATCTCAACCCCATAAATCCAATAATGTCAAATGAATACCACTAAATGCTAACTTCAAACTAATCACCATAAGGGAGATAAACATGGTTTCTTCACGAGGAGTGACATCACATTTATTGTAAGAAAAACAAATAAATCTTTATGAAGAGTAACCAAATGGGAGTGAGATCTCCTACAGCATGGCTCCATCCAATTTGGCAAGGCTTAGGCCAATGAAACCATGTCTATGATTTTCATCGTCATTTTTATAAGAAACAAAGGAATGCATTCAAAAAGAGCAAAAAGCCCCAAAAGAACAACCTAAATGCATTCGACATCGTAGAGGCAAACATTAAAGTCAGACTCAATTATACTGGGTTCATACCAGCCACAATAAACATCATTGATAAGGAGGGCAACACATTTCTGGTCCAAACTGTGATACCTGTGAAGGGACGTTGGCTAATTGAAAGGAACCCACACATAGATGGTACGTTCTCAAGACAAGCTGCCATTTCCTTTGATGAATTTAACTTGAAAGCGGAACAACATTCGTTTATCGAAAATATTGTTGTTTCCCACCCCCCTCCCCAAAAAAAAACAAGAAAAATTGGAACAAGACGGCGAGAATCTGAATGTCAACATGGTTTTATTTTTAGTAAATACTAGTTTTTTGTAAGCCTTTTAATAAGGCATTTCAATTGATTATTCTGTTATGAAAATAGTTATGTTTCTAGCCACTCTTCTGACTTAGTAATTCTTACTGAAACCAAATTTCGTTATGTATCAAAAGCTTGTTAGAAATTAATAAGCTAGATACATTATAGATAACACATTAATAGATACATTTCTAATTTCAAGATACATATGCATTTCTAGATACATGTAATTATTCAAGTACATGAATGGTATGTATACATGTACTTCATTTATTTTGTGTCTTTTAGGAAGTGTCTCTTGAGTACTATATATAGAGATCATTTTCTTCATTTGTATGAAAGATAAAAGAATCAAATCAATAGAAGCAAATTGAGTTTTAGAAAGTAAGTGAGTTTCAAGAGAACAACATTTTTCTCTTGTGTGTTATTGAGTTTTCTAAGAGAACAAGTTTCTTCTCTTAAAAGTTTGTGAGATTTAGAGTAAATTTAGAGTGGGCTCGTCAACGCCTCTAACAAAGTGGTATCAGAGCAAGGATTGAAAGATGTCATCTAACATGTTGCAACCTCAACTTCCTCGCTTTGAGGGAAAAAACTATAGGCGGTGGAGCCAGCAAATAAAGGTTCTTTATGGATATCAAGATCTTTGGGATATTGTTGACATTGGATATTTCAGAGCCAGAAAGTGAGAATGGTCTTTCAGCACAACAACTCAATGAGTTAAGAGATGCTAGAAAAAAGGATAAGAATGCATTATTTTTCATGTACCAAGCTGTGGATGAAAATATTTTTGAAAGAATATCAGGAGTCTCTACTGCTAAAGCAGCATGGGATGCATTGCAAAATTTGTATGAAGGAGAAGAAAAGGTAAAATTGGTCCGATTACAAACACTTAAAGCTGAATTTGATACAATTCGAATGAAAGATTATGAAACTATTAAAGAATTTTTTAACCGTGTGCTCTTAATTGTTAATCAATTGAGATCAAATGGAGAAACAATTGAAGATCAAAGGATTGTTGAGAAGATTCTTAGAAGCATGACTAGAAAATATGAGCATATTGTTGTAGCAATTGAAGAATCCAAAGATTTGTCAACTCTCTCTATAAATAGCTTAATGTGATCTCTTCAATCTCATGAGCTCAGATTGAAGATGTTTGATTCTACTCCTTCAGAAGAAGCTTTTCATATGCAGTCTTTCTATAGAGGTCGATCCAATGGAAGAAGAGGTGGACGTGGTGGTAGAGGCAATGGACGATCCAACGTTGTAACAAATACAGAGTCAGAAAGCAGAGACAATCAATCTTTTTCAAATAGAGGACGGGGAAGAAGTTCAAATAGAGAAAGAGGTAGAAGTGGTGGTCATGGAGATTTTTCTCACATAGAATGTTTCAATTGTAGACGTTATGGACATTTTCAAGCAGACTGTTGGTCTAAGAAGGCTAATTCTAATCAAGCAGAAACCACGCTAATGCATGAACAATCAAATAATGATCAAGGTCTTCTCTTCCTCACTCTCAACGTTCAAGAATCAAGCACTGAAGAAATATGGTATCTTGATAGTGGTTGTAGTAACCACATGACAGGAAGAAAGGATATTTTTATATCTTTAGATGAATCTCATCAAAATGTAGTGAAGACTGGTGACAACAAGAAGCTTGAAGTCAAAGGAAAAGGAGATATTCTTGTCAAGACAAAAAGGGGAGCAAAAAGAATTACTGATGTGTATTATGTTTCAGGTCTCAAACACAATCTTTTAAGTGTTGGCCAACTTCTCCTAAGAGGACATGAGGTTATCTTTAAAGATAACATATGTGAGATTAGAACAAGGAATGGAGATCTCATAACGAAGGTTCGTATGACTCACAACAAAATGTTTCCAATTAAAATATGTATGAGAAGCTTGTTTGTTTTGAGACTTTAGTAAATGACACCTCATGGTTATGACATTGTCGATTTGGGCACCTAAGTTTTGACACTTTGTCTCACATGTGTCAACAACATATGGTGAGAGGAATGTCAAATATTAAAAAGGAAGATCAACTCTGTGAAGCATGTGTTTTCGGAAAGCATCATCGAAATTCATTTCCGACTGGAGGTTCTTGGAGAGCATCAAAACCACTTGAGCTTGTTCATACAAATTTATGTGGACCTATGAGAACTACTACACATGGAGGTAACCGTTATTTTCTCACATTTATTGATAACTACAGTCGAAAAACATGGATTTATCTACTCAAAGAAAAGAGTGCTACTTTCTAATGTTTCAAGACATTCAAAGCAATGGTGGAAAATGAAAGAAACTTGAAATTGAAATCATTGCGTTTGGATCGTGGAGGAGAATATATTGTTTTTGCAGATTTCTTGAAGGAAAATGGAATCAAGCATCAGAAGACTGTTCAAAGAACTCCTCAACAAAACGGAATTGCAAAGAGGAAAAATAGAATAATAGTGGAACTTGCAAGAAGTATGTTGAAGGCAAAGAAACTTCCTGATCAATTTTGGGGAGACGCAGTAACTTGTGCTGTTTATCTCCTAAATAGAGCTTCAACGAAAAGTGTGCAAGGTATTACTTCTCAAGAAGCATGGAGCAGATTGAAACCAACTGTTAGTCACCTAAGAGTGTTTGGGTGCATTGCTTACTCTCACATTTCAGATGAGAAAAGAGGTAAGCTAGATGATAAATCAGAAAAATGCATTTTTGTTCGGCACAATGAGAACTCCAAGGCCTACAGACTATACAACTCGGTAAGTAAGAAAGTTATTATTAGTCGAGATGTCAAGTTCGATGAAGCAAAATTGTGGCAATGGAATACACCAAATGAAGACCAAAATCCATTACATGTTGATATGGATGGCAAAGAAGATGCTCGAGACTTGGAGCTTGAAGTAACTCAACCACTGACTTTACCTACTTCATCACACTCCACAAGTGATAAAGAAACTACTTCAAGGAAGACCAGAAATATATTCAAGAGATCTATAATACTTCAAGAAGGATACTAGATGAAGAACATGTTGATTTTGCTTTATTTGCAAATGTTGATCCTGTAAACTTTGAAGAAGCAATTCAAGATGAAAATTGGGAAGATGCAATGAATCAAGAGATTGATGCAATAAGAAGAAACGAGACATGGGAGTTAGTAAAATTACCAGAAAATAAAAGGGCTCTTGGAGTCAAATGGATCTATAAAACAAATCTAAAGCAAAACGGAAAAGTGCAAAAATACAAAGCCAGATTCGTTGTAAAAGGTTACAAACAAAAGTTTGGTGTGGATTATGAAGAAGTTTTTGCACCGGTAACTCGCTTGGAGACTGTTCGTTTGTTGTTAGCCCTTGCAGCAAAAAATGAATGGAAAGTTCATCAAATGGATGTAAAGTCAGCATTCCTAAATGGGTATTTAGAGGATGAAATATATGTTGAGCAGCCCCCCGGTTATGCAAAGATTGGAGAAGAAAATAAGGTGTGTCGATTAAAGAAAGCCTTGTATGTGCTAAAGCAAGCACCAAGGGCTTGGTACAGTCGCATCGACAATTTTTTCTTAAATGATGGTTTCAGAAGATGTCCATATGAACATGCTCTCTACACCAAAGGAGATGAAAATGGTAATTTCTTGATAATTTGTCTATATGTTGATGATTTAATATTTACGGGCAACTCAAATATGATGATTGAAGAATTCAAAGAGAGCATGAAAAAGGAATTTGAGATGACTGATATGGGTTTACTTCATTATTTTCTTTGTATTGAAGTTAAACAAGGTGTAATGAGATTGCAATTTTCCAAAAGAAGTATGCAAAAGATTTGCTGAAAAAGTTCAAAATGGAGAATGCTTATCCTGTCAGTACTCCTATGGAATTGGGTTTAAAGTTAAGTAAACATGATGTTAGTGAAGCTTTTGATGCCACCATTTATAGAAGTCTGGTTGGAAGTTTAATGTATTTAACTACAACTAGACCTGATATTATGTTCTCGGTCAATTTATTGAGTAGATTTATGACATCACCAAAGAGAAGTCATTGGGAAGCTGGAAAGAGAGTTCTTAGATACATTCTTGGAACAGTTGATCATGGAATCCACTATAAAAGGAATGTGGATAATTTTCTTGTTGGCTACAGTGATAGTGATTGGGGAGGAAATATTGATGATTTCAAAAGTACTTCTGGGTATGTATTTAATATTGGTTCTGGAGCAGTTTCATGGGCATCAAAGAAGCAAGATGTTGTAGCATTGTCCACAATAGAAGCTGAATACATTTCTTTGTCTGTTGCTAGTTGTCAAGCACTTTGGCTAAGAAATGTACTACATGAATTGAAGTGTCCTCAAGAGAAAGGGACCATCATGTTCTGTGACAATCAATCATCTATTTCACTTTCGAAGAATCCCGTTTTTCATGGAAGAAGCAAACACATAAACATCAAATATCATTTCATCAGAGAATTGATCAAAGATGGAGAAGTATATATCAAGTATTGCAAGACTCAAGATCAAGTTGCAGACGTATTCACAAAAGCATTAAAGACAGATTTATTCTTGAAAATGAAAGAGAAGCTCGAAGTTTGGGAAGTCTAGCTTAAGGGGGCATGTTAGAAATTAATAAGCTAGATACATTATGGATAAACCATTAATAGATACATTTCTAATTTCAAGATACATATGCATTTCTAGATACATGTAATTATTCAAGTACATGAATGATATGTATACATGTACTTTATTTATTTTGTGTCTTTTAGGAAGTGTCTCTTGAGTACTATATATAGAGAACATTTTCTTCATTTGTATGAAAGATAAAAGAATCAAATCAATAGAAGCAAATTGAGTTTTAAAAAGTAAGTGAGTTTCAAGAGAACAACATTATTCTCTTGTGTGTTATTGAGTTTTCTAAGAGAACAAGTTTCTTCTCTTAAAAGTTTGTGAGATTTAGAGTAAATTTAGAGTGGGCTCGTCAACGCCTCCAACAAAGCTATTATTAAGTCGTTGTGGAGCTTTATCAGCATAAAGTGGTACTCCTTAAAAGCAAATGACAACTCTGGGGTATTTTATTAACGTGGGATGTTCAAAATTTTTCTATGGAACAATCCATTGTTGGCACTTTCTGTTTATCTGCAAATATCAAACCTATCAATGGCCCTTCTTGGTGTATTACGACCGTTTATGGCCCAGCAAAAAGGAGAAATAGAAATGACTTTTGGGATGTGCTTGAATGATTAAAACAATCTTAGTTTACCAATCCGGTTGTTGGGAGGTGATTTTAATATCATTAAGTGGGCAAAAGAAACATCAGCAAGCAATCCAGGTAAGCACAGTATGAAAAAGTTCAATTCCTTCATTGAGAATTGTAATCTTATTGACCCTCCCCTCACTAATGCAAAATTTACTTGGTCAAATCTCCGCCTTTCTCCAACTTTATCTTGGCTTGATAGGTTTCTCCTTGCTCAAAAATGGGAAAATTCTTTCTCAATTCATTATTCCAAAGTTATGTCCCGAATTACGTCTGATTATTTTTCGATGGTTTTAGAAGCTTTTGATCTTAAATTGGGGTCCTGCTCCTTTCCGTTTTACAAATAAATTGAATGATGTGGATAGCTCACGTAGAATAGCCCTCAAAACTGATCTTAGCAATAAAATTCATAAAGAGACACAATTATGGACTCAAAGATGCAAAAGATTGTGGCTTAGTGATGGTAATGAAAATACAGTCTTTTCTCATAAAAGTACTACTGCTAAGGTCATAAAAGGTATAGAAATCATTACTTGCTCTTAGAACTTTTACCATAACTTTTTTCTTTATGTTTTTTTTATAAAATTCACAATATTGCAGTAGGAGTCAAACGGTGCACCAATAATACATCTCAACTAGAACGACCCTTAATTTAAAAGAAGTTATAAATCCCACTAATATATTGTAAGACTATGCTAGATAGGCCGTGAGATGTGTAGAGAGGCAGTTTGATTTGTAGATATTAAAAAAACGAAGAAATTAGAAGGAAAAAAAAATACACATGTACATAATTAAAGAAAAACCTAGAAGCTTAAGGAAGGAAAAGAAAAAATAAAAAAGGGATAGAGGTTTGTTGCTGTTGGTTATTTTCTTTCTTTGAAGGAAAGAGAAGGAAGATAGTGGAGGGAGATGAAAATTTAGAGAAAATGTCTTTTTTTTTCCTTTGGATCTTTTAGTTTCACGTGAAGAGAGATTAGGGTGTACTAAACATCTCAACTAGTATCAAAAGATTTTTATCATATGAAAAAAAAAGGAAGCTTTTGAGAGAGAGAGAAACGTGAAAAAGGAGGAGAATCCTTAAATCGATGGAAAATACCTAGAAGTTGTGCATTAATTATATTCACTTTGGCCTTGTTTCATATTTTTGAAATGAATGAGGTCAAAGATATGCCTCGCTATATGTTGCTCTCCCTTAATTCCTAATGAAGCACTAAGACCGACAAACAAGTTACGATTATATAACAAATTATAATTTCTGAAATGCACCATGTATACTTGACTGCAAAATTTGATAAAAAAGAAAAACTAGAAAGAGAGATAATAGGTAAGTATCATTGTTCTTATTATATGGTTATACCATTTATTTTCATATAGGCAAAAGACAATAATGCCTCTCACACACACACACATATAGAAGGATTGTTTTCATACTATTCGGGGTAGTACCCGAGGGGATCTCTAAAATATACGAGTTCATAGCTTGATGGTTTTGTAATTTTAATGGAAGTCACATATGTCCAGATATTTTTATCCTTATTTATAGCTTCCACCACAAGAGTATACGACAATATGCTACCATTTATATCATTAATCACAAGCTCCAGGCCGTTTATCACACGATGGAAAATCAAAGTGTCTGATTTTTCTTCGTTGTGTATGTCCACTGCAATCCCTCCAATTTGTTGCACGTCCTTTCGCTGATCGATGTTTGGAATGGGTGATCCCTTAATTACGAAACTCATACTGCAACAATCTACTTTTGATGGACAGATAGTTTTAGAAGATGATATATTATGTAGTAAAGTTTATGTGTTTTGTTCGTGAATACTTAGGAGTTAGGAGTTTGGTATTTATATAGTTGTGTGTGGTTTATAACAGTCAACATATTCATTTCCATTGTGTCTAATTTTGATAAAATGGAATCTTCTACTTTTTGTATCTCTCTTGCTTAGCAGTACACAGTTGATAGATTTGAAGATAGTTTGGAATCAATTTGAAGATAGTTTTGTATCTCTCTTACTTATAAGTGTTAGATTATAGTAGTACATAGTAAATTCGGCTTTTCTTTGCCTAAATTATACTTGTGCTGAAGTGGTTGTGCCCCCTTGCACAAGTGTTGTGTTGGTTGTGAGTCCAAATCTCATTTGTTACAATTATTTTTACGAAATAGTTTTTAATCGATTTCCTAAAAGAAAGACAACTTTTTAAAAAGAGGAAAAAACCCCAACTTATTTTCTAGTCAACAATCTAATAAATAAAGAAATATAGATGTGTTATTGAATTTGATTAAAAGACCATGGAGATGCTGCCAATGGGTATCAATCCCTATGTCTAACTATGTCTAACTGTGTCTATCGAACTGGCCAAGCGAGTGCTCTAACAATTGAGCTCCATCTTCCATGTTTATTTAATTTTATAAATATAAATAAAAAAATGGTCATAAATATTATTCTTTTCTTTTTATAAAAGAAACCATAAAAAAGGTGAAGAAAAGATGAGATACCTTAAATTAAAGAAAAGAAGGATAATGAATTTAAAAAGAAAAGAACGATAAAAACGTTGAGGGCCAGTTTTGTTAATATATATTTAAGGAAAAAGGAAAAAAGAGTGGGAAAAGATTGATAAAAAAAGAGAAAAAAATGAGAGATTGGAGGATAAGCGAAGAGAAAAAGCATGGAACCTTGAGGATGAATACGAAGGAAAAAGCAGAAGAAAATTTGAAAAGACGAAAGAGATTACTTTGATAAGTACACTTGGAAAACATATTATAATTAATTCTATCTTTTCAAATGCAACTATTGATTCTTTTGCCTATGTGCTTTTTGTTAAAATAGGAAAATAAAGTTAAATATATATGAAAAATTATATGCAAGAAAAGTAAAATTATATAGTTATGGAAATTATGAACCCAACTCAAGAAAATAGGGTTACTAAAGACACGTGGAGCAGTGGAAAGCAGGTCGACCCTTAACAAAGGGTCGCTTATCAAGGTTCGTGGGGTAAGAAAGAGCCCTGACCTCTCAGCCTTTGGAGGAAGGATCCACATCTGTTTTAGTTTCTGTTGTTCACTCTTTCATGACTGTAAAATAAAGCATCTACTTTGATAGACTTTGACATTGATTTACAAGGTTCTATAAGACAGAGATATTGTAGTCGGAAAGAGAAAGCCTAGCAAAAACAAAGGCTCCTCTCCTATTGGCCTATTTTTCCTATCTAAGGGCTCTTTCACAGTCGCTTCGCTTCGCGCCTCTGGACGGGTCCTCCAGACCTCTTCGATCCTAACAGAGCAGTCTCGTCTGAACTTTTTTTAAAGTCTTTATCTCCTCTTAAGTCAATCTTCTTCTTCGCATCCTTTAGATTGGTCTCGCTATTACATTAATCTCCAGTGGTCGCTTCGCTTCGCTAGGCTTGATCTTTCCTTACAGAAAGGCTAAAAAACACTCTCCATGATACGGATTCCGAAAACCAAATGGCCTTTGTTAGGGGGAGACAGACAACTGATGCTATCTTGATTGCCAACGAAGTTGTTGATTTCTGGAAAGTAAAAAAAACAAAGGGCTTTATAATTAAACTTGTTATTGAAAAGGCCTTTTGACAAGTTAAATTGGTAGTTTATAGACTTCATCCGGTTGAAAAAAGGATTCCCAAATAAATGGAGATCTTGGATAAGCAACTGTCTTAGCAGTGTAAAATACTCCATACTAATTAATGAAAGACCAAAGGGGAAAAATACAACCTATTAGAGGTATTAGACAAGGTGATCCAATCTCCCCCTTTATTTTCTTGCTTGCAATGGATTACCTTAGTCGGTTGCTCAAAGAGTTGGAGGCTAACAATAAGGAAAAACAAATATCTTTTTCCTAGTACAAATAAGGTAAATCTAACATTAAAAGATTTGTTTTAAATAAATTGATTTTTTTATGATAAATATGGTCGTCAAAGAAATTTTTTAATAAAATGATTATTATAAGGAAAAATAAAAAATCTTAGTCATTATTTTAAAAAATATATATAAAAAAATGTAGGATAAAATTAGGTGGCTAGAGTATCCTTTTAAAACAAAAATTATTCGACTGTAGTGGTTAAATTTCTCGGTTCGACGACGTTGGCTTGGTTTGGCATTTCGACGACGGTGGCTGGAGGACTGTCTCGGCGGCGGTAGATGGAAGAAAAATGGAAGATAAGGGTTTTTTAGCGTTTCAGATAGATGTTACACAGTTGGAGAATGTTTTTGGTAAAGAGAAAAAGGATAAATGCACCAATGGTTTATTTTAATTGCGTGAGAGAGGGAATTAAAAAAAAAATTAATAACACAAAAAATATATCGTTAATTAACAACGCAAAGATTGTGTCAAGACAACTTAATTTGTGTAAAAGGAAATCTGTATTTTTATTTTCAATGACACATTTTACCTAACCCCACTCATTTTTTCTTGATTGCAAGTGTGTATGAAGTGTATCAAAGGGAAAATAAAAGAGAGAAAGATGGAAGAGAATGAAGAAAATGTGAGGAAAAACAGTAATTTAGCAAAAGGATGCTAGTTGTGAAAGATGAAAATAACAGCGAACCACCACGGTTGTCGGCTGAAGATTAGAAGAAAAACTAATTTAACGAGAATTTGTATATTTAATTAGTCTCGTTACTTTTGATCTTAGGTTAATTGAAATATATATTGAGAGGGGTCTCTTGAATTAAAATGTGGGACAACTAATAATAATCAACTTTTATGTTGTACAAATTTAGGTAACGTATTTATTAATTTATTTTCACAAAAATCTCAAAATATCTCATTTAATTTATTTTAAGAAAATGAAAAATTATTTTATTCACATAATATCTAATTTTGTTTTTATTCTTATTCATTTTTTCTATTTGTGGTATACCCCGGTTTATAAGTAGGGACCCTTTTCATTTGAAAATAGTGGGAAATAAAGTTTCGTAGAATAAAATTTTTTTAGATAATCTCTGCCAATTCAAAGAAAGTTTTTTTCTTATACATTTCATCATGTGTCTTTACTTTTTTTTTTTCTTTAGCAAATCAAATCTCACGTTAAAATAAACTTAGTTAGAAGTTGTATTTAGTAAAGATTTACTCCAAGTGATCTGCTTTTTTTAAATGATAGAGAAAGAAAAGAAAATGTATAAAGAAAATTTTATTCTTTTCTCGTCACCTGTTTTCTTCTATTATTATTTTTTTAAAAAATCCTTTAAATTTTTTCTTCTCTGTGAAAAATAGGAAAAAAGACAAAGACGTATACATAATTAAAGAAAAGACCCAAAAGCTTAAGGAAGAAAAAGAAGAAAAAAAAGGGATAGAAGGTTTGTTGGTGTTGGTTTTTTTCTTTCTTTAAAAGACATTGAAGGAAGATAGTTGAGGGAGATAAAAATTTGGAGAAGATGTCTCTTTTTTTTTTTCTCTGAAAAATTTCACACACTAACACATCTCAACTAGGTTAATATTTGTATAGTACACTCATCCCGTCCCAAAACCAAAAGAGAAAATGATTTATCAGTTCTTTATCATGTGAAAACAAAAAGGAAGCGTTTGGAGAAAGAAATGGTTTTAAAGCATCAACTTAACCGGACAACGCACCTAATTCAATTTGTGGTCAGAGAACAAAATGTGTTTGTTTGGAGGACTTCAGTCGGCGGTCAAAAGCATCAAGGATGTTTCAAAAGGAAGAGATTGAGTGTGAAGAGATAGGTGTGAAGAGATGGAATTAATCCCCGGTGGCGATTTCGAATGGTGATTTCGAACGAGTGTGAAAACAAATTTCGAATATCTTCAAGAACGGGTGTGGGATAGGGCTTCCCCAACGTTAAGAACGGCGATTTCAGATGTCCAATTTCATATGACAGAGTGTGCATTTTTTGAAGACAAGAGGATCAAGTGAAGGACCGATGGTTACTTTTCGAAGACGGAGAATTGTGACGAGACGACGGCGTGACGAACGACACTGTGGAGAAGAAGATTACGGAAGCTCATGCGTGACGACAATGTGAAGATGGAGATTTCGAATACTCAGTCGTGAAGAAGAAGAAGATGCGAAATTTGGAAATATGAAGAAGAAGATTTCTAGGCCAAAACAATTAATTCGATAAAGAAGGGAGACGACGCGTTTTTGTTTTTTATTATTTATTTAATAGAACTTGACGTTTTTAAAATGTCAAGGATAAATAAATATTACTCGACGTTTAAAAAACGTCAAGAAAGTTGAAGATTGGCATATCTCCGTCTTTTCATAGAAATTCTTGACGTTTTTTCTTTGAAATCACCCATTTCTTAACGTTTTTATTCAAAAGACGTCAAGCAATTAAAACTACAAAGGTCAAGAAAGCCACTTTTTCTGGTAGTGGTGAGAAAGGAGGAGATGTCTAACACAAATGGAAAATACCTAGAAGTTGTGCATTAATGATCGATATTAACTGTGGTTTGTTTTATATTTTGAAAAGAATGAGGTCATAGATATGGGTTGCCATTGGTTACTCTCCCTTAATTCCTATTGAAGTACTAAGACAGACAAACAAGTTACGATTATATAACAAATTATAATTTCTGAAATGCACCATGAATACTTGACTGCAAAATTTGATAAAAAAGAAAAACTAGAAAGAGAGATAATAGGTAAGTATCATTGTTCTTATTATATGGTTATACCATTTATTTTCATATAGGCAAAAGACAATAATGCCTCTCACACACACACACATATAGAAGGATTGTTTTCATACTATTCGGGGTAGTACCCGAGGGGATCTCTAAAATATACGAGTTCATAGCTTGATGGTTTTGTAATTTTAATGGAAGTCACATATGTCCAGATATTTTTATCCTTATTTATAGCTTCCACCACAAGAGTATACGACAATATGCTACCATTTATATCATTAATCACAAGCTCCAGGCCGTTTATCACACGATGGAAAATCAAAGTGTCTGATTTTTCTTCGTTGTGTATGTCCACTGCAATCCCTCCAATTTGTTGCACGTCCTTTCGCTGATCGATGTTTGGAATGGGTGATCCCTTAATTACGAAACTCATACTGCAACAATCTACTTTTGATGGACAGATAGTTTTAGAAGATGATATATTATGTAGTAAAGTTTATGTGTTTTGTTCGTGAATACTTAGGAGTTAGGAGTTTGGTATTTATATAGTTGTGTGTGGTTTATAACAGTCAACATATTCATTTCCATGGTGTCTAATTTTGATAAAATGGAATCTTCTACTTTTTGTATCTCTCTTGCTTAGCCGTACAAAGTTGATAGATTTGGAGATAGTTTGGAATCAATTTTTTGAAGTGTTAGATTACAGTACATATTAAATTCGGCTTTTCTTTGCCTAAATTATACTTGTGCTGAAGTGGTTGTGCCCCTTGCACAAGTCTTGTGTTGGTTGTGAGTCTAAATCTCATTTGTTACAATTATTTTTACGAAATAGTTTTTAATCGAATTCTTAAAAGAAAGATAACTTTTTAAAAAGAGGAAAAAACCCCAACTTATTTTCTAGTCAACAATCTAATAAATAAAGAAATATAGATGTGTTATTGAATTTGATTAAAAGACCATGGAGATGCTGCCAATGGGTATCAATCCCTATGTCTAACTATGTCTAACTGTGTCTATCGAACTGGCCAAGCGAGTGCTCTAACAATTGAGCTCCATCTTCCATGTTTATTTAATTTTATAAATATAAATAAAAAAATGGTCATAAATATTATTCTTTTCTTTTTATAAAAGAAACCATAAAAAAGGTGAAGAAAAGATGAGATACCTTAAATTAAAGAAAAGAAGGATAATGAATTTAAAAAGAAAAGAACGATAAAAACGTTGAGGGCCAGTTTTGTTAATATATATTTAAGGAAAAAGGAAAAAAGAGTGGGAAAAGATTGATAAAAAAAGAGAAAAAAATGAGAGATTGGAGGATAAGCGAAGAGAAAAAGCATGGAACCTTGAGGATGAATACGAAGGAAAAAGGAGAGGAAAATTTGAAAAGACGAAAGAGATTACTTTGATAAGTACACTTGGAAAACATATTATAATTAATTCTATCTTTTCAAATGCAACTATTGATTCTTTTGCCTATGTGCTTTTTGTTAAAATAGGAAAATAAAGTGCAATCTTACTTACTGCTCGAGGGTTTTGAATCTTGATGATATACTGCCCCATTTGTTCTAGGATTCGTGTCCATTATCTTCTTATTATTAGCCACGATGACCATGGAATGTGGAGGATCTCCATTCTGGTTTGAAATTGAAGTTAAGCTCTTGTTCCTACGAATTGATATCTTAACACTTAAATGAAACTTTGATAATTTAGAAACTATTGTGAAAGAAGAAAAACAAAATCTGTAGCTATATACCAAGGCTCACAAAAAAGAGAAGATGATGTCGCACGATGAACGTGAGTTTCAAACAAGGGATTCAATTTCATGGAGAATACTTAGGGTTTCTATTTGGGACGACGTTCGACAGATCTTCGAAGATCTGGAACAGTGCGACGATGGACGACATATCTTTTGAAGATTTGGGACGGCACCACTGTGGCGGACTTGACGGTGGAGTAAAGTGAGATTGAGAAGAGTGAGGAGAAACTGAGAGAAAATTGAGAGAGAAGAAATCGTGAGGCGAGGAAGAAATGTGAGACTAAACGAGGGATACTTGACTCTACAAAATTTAAAAAAAAAAAATTACCATAACTTTTTTATGACGGTTGAAAACCGACACTAAACATCCCCATTTAAAAAACTGACATTAAAGATCCGTTTTCATTTTTTTTCAACCGACGTTAAAGGTCAGATTTCTTCTAATGCTCGGTCCAAAAATCCAAAAAATATAAAGTAGGAAAGATGGTAGTTGAAGTAGCCCAACATATATGGTTATCCGTCGAGTCACGCCAATCATTTACTTCAGCCATAAATGTTGATCCACAGTCGACCAAAAATATCAGAAATATCGATTACCATAAGAAGAAACTAGGTAGAACAACATAACGGTCGGTTAACAACTATCAAATTATTAAAGTGTGAGGTCATGTGAGTGTAACACACAATGAATCTTTTCATTCTAGAGAATTTTGAACAACAAAAAATGTGTCTTCACACAAATAAGCCTCGATAAGGATAGATACCGTTAATTCCAAATTTGGGTAAAAAACATACTATACAATCCCTAAAACAGAAAAGCTAGAATATGGAGATAGCCTAAATCAAATCATATTTAACACTTAGTTTGAATCCTATAATTTCTCAATCCAAAAATTCCCTTCCTTGAACAGACATCAACTTTCAGAAAGCCTAAAAAAAAAACTTTCAGTGTCAAAACTTAATTCAACAACCATAAGAAAAATCTACCCAAACATAGCTCATTAATGTATATGGAGAACCCATAAAAATGGCTTCAACGAGGGTTCAATTCTTCAATTTATTGTTTTTCCTTCCCCAAAATTAACATAATTTAGAACCTTTGGTAATATTTAAACATCAAAAGCACTAGCTATCTTAACAAGTCATTATGAAAAAGAATTCCTATAAGACACTTCCTTTACAACCTCCTCAAAGGTCCCATTTAATTTATTTTACCCATCAAGATAACTTAGTAAACTTGGATTTAGAGGGAAACTAAGATGGTAATTGGATACCCCACATACAACCGGATTCTTCTTGGAGAAAAGGTTTCCCGAATATTTTTTATGGCTACAGAAAACATACAACAAAAGACACTACAAGAATTTTCGTCTTTGCCCACGCAGAAAACCATGGACACTTCTTATGAAAAACGTGGCCAGACCTTTTGCCAACACTTTTTCTTCGTGGGCACGTTGGGTGGCCGAAACACCGTCGTCTTTTACTTTGCCTACGTTTTTTACGTTGCGTCGGCACAAATGTTCATGCAAATTAAAATCGTGGGCAGAAAAAATATTTCTAGCCACGAAAAAAATGTCGACAAAAATGTATTTTTGCCCACGATTACATCACGTCGCCAAAAGTAAACCTTCTGACCACAAAAAAACGAAAGGTATTTTTTACCCATGATCATCATCACGTCGACAAAAATAAACTTTCTGGCCACGTTTGTTTCGTGGGCGGAAGCTAGTTTTGCCAACGAAAAGATCTTTGTGGACAAAACAAAATTTCTCCCCAGGCTAAATTTGTTTTTAAATAATATTTGTTTCTTTTTTGTCCAAGCATAAACGTCGCAGAACTTTCTAATTGACATATTTCTAACCACACAAAGAACATGACAAAAACAATTTAAAATTTTCCACATTTATTATTAATATAATATTGTATGCTTATAAATTAAATTTTACATATAGAATGAATTTTCTACACCATAATACATTAAACACTGCAACCAAAAATTTAAAAATGAAAAATATTTTCAACCATTAATATCACAATCCACAATTCAATACTTGGTCAAAATATGGCAAACAATCATTCTTTAGTGTGTCAAGGTTGGTGAGCTATATTACATTTCACTTTGGCATACCAAAATGAACAAAAAAAAAAAAAATTACAACACAAAAAATAGTTAACTCACTAAGAAAGTCTTCATTCCCCGCTCCTTCAAACTACATAAATCTGAAAAATGTACATTAAAATGATTAAGTCCTATTTTAATGTGGAGGTTCAAATTACAGAAGATGCATGGCCTAAATCTGACTTTCGAATCCAAAACCAACCTAAAAGGTCCTCAAAAAGTCTCAACAAAAAGTCTCTACGTGACATTGATAGCTTTGAAACAATCTCAACCCCATAAATCCAATAATGTCAAATGAATACCACTAAATGCTAACTTCAAACTAATCACCATAAGGGAGATAAACATGGTTTCTTCACGAGGAGTGACATCACATTTATTGTAAGAAAAACAAATAAATCTTTATGAAGAGTAACCAAATGGGAGTGAGATCTCCTACAGCATGGCTCCATCCAATTTGGCAAGGCTTAGGCCAATGAAACCATGTCTATGATTTTCATCGTCATTTTTATAAGAAACAAAGGAATGCATTCAAAAAGAGCAAAAAGCCCCAAAAGAACAACCTAAATGCATTCGACATCGTAGAGGCAAACATTAAAGTCAGACTCAATTATACTGGGTTCATACCAGCCACAATAAACATCATTGATAAGGAGGGCAACACATTTCTGGTCCAAACTGTGATACCTGTGAAGGGACGTTGGCTAATTGAAAGGAACCCACACATAGATGGTACGTTCTCAAGACAAGCTGCCATTTCCTTTGATGAATTTAACTTGAAAGCGGAACAACATTCGTTTATCGAAAATATTGTTGTTTCCCACCCCCCTCCCCAAAAAAAAAACAAGAAAAATTGGAACAAGACGGCGAGAATCTGAATGTCAACATGGTTTTATTTTTAGTAAATACTAGTTTTTTGTAAGCCTTTTAATAAGGCATTTCAATTGATTATTCTGTTATGAAAATATAGAAGTTTCTGTTTTTTGGCTTCTGTATTCCAGTTGTTTTTTGTGCGTTTCCAACAATTTTGGTAAAACACTGAGAAAAGATGGGCAGCAACGGCTCATTCTCTAAAAGAGCCTTAATGAAAAGTTATGTTTCTAGCCACTCTTCTGACTTAGTAATTCTTACTGAAACCAAACTTCGTTATGTATCAAAAGCTTGTTAGAAATTAATAAGCTAGATACATTATAGATAACACATTAATAGATACATTTCTAATTTCAAGATACATATGCATTTCTAGATACATGTAATTATTCAAGTACATGAATGGTATGTATACATGTACTTCATTTATTTTGTGTCTTTTAGGAAGTGTCTCTTGAGTACTATATATAGAGATCATTTTCTTCATTTGTATGAAAGATAAAAAAATCAAATCAATAGAAGCAAATTGAGTTTTAGAAAGTAAGTGAGTTTCAAGAGAACAACATTTTTCTCTTGTGTGTTATTGAGTTTTCTAAGAGAACAAGTTTCTTCGCTTAAAAGTTTGTGAGACTTAGAGTAAATTTAGAGTGGGCTCGTCAACGCCTCTAACAAAGTGGTATCAGAGTAAGGATTGAAAGATGTCATCTAACATGTTGCAACCTCAACTTCCTCGCTTTGAGGGAAAAAACTATAGGCGGTGGAGCCAGCAAATAAAGGTTCTTTATGGATATCAAGATCTTTGGGATATTGTTGACATTGGATATTTCAGAGCCAGAAAGTGAGAATGGTCTTTCAGCACAACAACTCAATGAGTTAAGAGATGCTAGAAAAAAGGATAAGAATGCATTATTTTTCATGTACCAAGCTGTGGATGAAAATATTTTTGAAAGAATATCAGGAGTCTCTACTGCTAAAGCAGCATGGGATGCATTGCAAAATTTGTATGAAGGAGAAGAAAAGGTAAAATTGGTCCGATTACAAACACTTAAAGCTGAATTTGATACAATTCGAATGAAAGATTCTGAAACTATTAAAGAATTTTTTAACCGTGTGCTCTTAATTGTTAATCAATTGAGATCAAATGGAGAAACAATTGAAGATCAAAGGATTGTTGAGAAGATTCTTAGAAGCATGACTAGAAAATATGAGCATATTGTTGTAGCAATTGAAGAATCCAAATATTTGTCAACTCTCTCTATAAATAGCTTAATGGGATCTCTTCAATCTGATGAGCTCAGATTGAAGATGTTTGATTCTACTCCTTCAGAAGAAGCTTTTCATATGCAGTCTTCCTATAGAGGTCGATCCAATGGAAGAAGAGGTGGACGTGGTGGTAGAGGCAATGGACGATCCAACGTTGTAACAAATACAGAGTCAGAAAGCAGAGACAATCAATCTTTTTCAAATAGAGGACGGGGAAGAAGTTCAAATAGAGGAAGAGGTAGAAGTGGTGGTCATGGAGATTTTTCTCACATACAATGTTTCAATTGTAGACGTTATGGACATTTTCAAGCAGACTGTTGGTCTAAGAAGGCTAATTCTAATCAAGCAGAAACCACGCTAATGCATGAACAATCAAATAATGATCAAGGTCTTCTCTTCCTCACTCTCAACGTTCAAGAATCAAGCACTGAAGAAATATGGTATCTTGATAGTGGTTGTAGTAACCACATGACAGGAAGAAAGGATATTTTTATATCTTTAGATGAATCTCATCAAAATGTAGTGAAGACTGGTGACAACAAGAAGCTTGAAGTCAAAGGAAAATGAGATATTCTTGTCAAGACAAAAAGGGGAGCAAAAAGAATTACTGATGTGTATTATGTTTCAGGTCTCAAACACAATCTTTTAAGTGTTGGCCAACTTCTCCTAAGAGAACATGAGGTTATCTTTAAAGATAACATATGTGAGATTAGAACAAGGAATGGAGATCTCATAACGAAGGTTCGTATGACTCACAACAAAATGTTTCCAATTAAAATATGTTATGAGAAGCTTGTTT
The DNA here is from genome assembly GCF_000004075.3 of Cucumis sativus. Taxonomy (NCBI): domain Eukaryota; kingdom Viridiplantae; phylum Streptophyta; class Magnoliopsida; order Cucurbitales; family Cucurbitaceae; genus Cucumis; species Cucumis sativus. The sequence continues at coordinate 7,150,503 of NC_026661.2, read as the reverse complement.
GTTTTGAGACTTTAGTAAATGACACCTCATGGTTATGACATTGTCGATTTGGGCACCTAAGTTTTGACACTTTGTCTCACATGTGTCAACAACATATGGTGAGAGGAATGTCAAATATTAAAAAGGAAGATCAACTCTGTGAAGCATGTGTTTTCGGAAAGCATCATCGAAATTCATTTCCGACTGGAGGTTCTTGGAGAGCATCAAAACCACTTGAGCTTGTTCATACAAATTTATGTGGACCTATGAGAACTACTACACATGGAGGTAACCATTATTTTCTCACATTTATTGATGACTACAGTCGAAAAACATGGATTTATCTACTCAAAGAAAAGAGTGCTACTTTCTAATGTTTCAAGACATTCAAAGCAATGGTGGAAAATGAAAGAAACTTGAAATTGAAATCATTGCGTTTGGATCGTGGAGGAGAATATATTGTTTTTGCAGATTTCTTGAAGGAAAATGGAATCAAGCATCAAAAGACTATTCAAAGAACTCCTCAACAAAACGGAATTGCAGAGAGGAAAAATAGAATAATAGTGGAACTTGCAAGAAGTATGTTGAAGGCAAAGAAACTTCCTGATCAATTTTGGGAGACGCAGTAACTTGTGCTGTTTATCTCCTAAATAGAGCTTCAACGAAAAGTGTGCAAGGTATTACTTCTCAAGAAGCATGGAGCGGATTGAAACCAACTGTTAGTCACCTAAGAGTGTTTGGGTGCATTGCTTACTCTCACATTTCAGATGAGAAAAGAGGTAAGCTAGATGATAAATCAGAAAAATGCATTTTTGTTCGGCACAATGAGAACTCCAAGGCTACAGACTATACAACTCGGTAAGTAAGAAAGTTATTATTAGTCGAGATGTCAAGTTCGATGAAGCAAAATTGTGGCAATGGAATACACCAAATGAAGACCAAAATCCATTACATGTTGATATGGATGGCAAAGAAGATGCTCGAGACTTGGAGCTTGAAGTAACTCAACCACTGACTTTACCTACTTCATCACACTCCACAAGTGATAAAGAAACTACTTCAAGGAAGACCAGAAATATATTCAAGAGATCTATAATACTTCAAGAAGGATACTAGATGAAGAACATGTTGATTTTGCTTTATTTGCAAATGTTGATCCTGTAAACTTTGAAGAAGCAATTCAAGATGAAAATTGGGAAGATGCAATGAATCAAGAGATTGATGCAATAAGAAGAAACGAGACATGAGAGTTAGTAAAATTACCAGAAAATAAAAGGGCTCTTGGAGTCAAATGGATCTATAAAACAAATCTAAAGCAAAACGGAGAAGTGCAAAAATACAAAGCCAGATTCGTTGTAAAAGGTTACAAACAAAAGTTTGGTGTGGATTATGAAGAAGTTTTTGCACCGGTAACTCGCCTGGAGACTGTTCGTTGTTGTTAGCCCTTGCAGCAAAAAATGAATGGAAAGTTCATCAAATGGATGTAAAGTCAGCATTCCTAAATGGGTATTTAGAGGATGAAATATATGTGAGCAGCCCCCGGTTATGCAAAGATTGGAGAAGAAAATAAGTGTGTCGATTAAAGAAAGCCTTGTATGTGCTAAAGCAAGCACCAAGGGCTTGGTACAGTCGCATCGACAATTTTTCTTAAATGATGGTTTCAGAAGATGTCCATATGAACATGCTCTCTACACCAAAGGAGATGAAAATGGTAATTTCTTGATAATTTGTCTATATGTTGATGATTTAATATTTACGGGCAACTCAAATATGATGATTGAAGAATTCAAAGAGAGCATGAAAAAGGAATTTGAGATGACTGATATGGGTTTACTTCATTATTTTCTTTGTATTGAAGTTAAACAAGGTGTAATGAGATTGCAATTTTCCAAAAGAAGTATGCAAAAGATTTGCTGAAAAAGTTCAAAATGGAGAATGCTTATCCTGTCAGTACTCCTATGGAATTGGGTTTAAAGTTAAGTAAGCATGATGTTAGTGAAGCTTTTGATGCCACCATTTATAGAAGTCTGGTTGGAAGTTTAATGTATTTAACTACAACTAGACCTGATATTATGTTCTCGGTCGATTTATTGAGTAGATTTATGACATCACCAAAGAGAATCATTGGGAAGCTGGAAGAGAGTTCTTAGATACATTCTTGGAACAGTTGATCATGGAATCCACTATAAAGGAATGTGGATAATTTTCTTGTTGGCTACAGTGATAGTGATTGGGGAAAACAATCTTAGTTTACCAATCCGGTTGTTGGGAGGTGATTTTAATATCATTAAGTGGGCAAAAGAAACATCAGCAAGCAATCCAGGTAAGCACAGTATGAAAAAGTTCAATTCCTTCATTGAGAATTGTAATCTTATTGACCCTCCCCTCACTAATGCAAAATTTACTTGGTCAAATCTCCGCCTTTCTCCAACTTTATCTTGGCTTGATAGGTTTCTCCTTGCTCAAAATGGGAAAATTCTTTCTCAATTCATTATTCCAAAGTTATGTCCCGAATTACGTCTGATTATTTTTCGATGGTTTTAGAAGCTTTTGATCTTAAATTGGGGTCCTGCTCCTTTCCGTTTTACAAATAAATTGAATGATGTGGATAGCTCACGTAGAATAGCCCTCAAAACTGATCTTAGCAATAAAATTCATAAAGAGACACAATTATGGACTCAAAGATGCAAAAGATTGTGGCTTAGTGATGGTAATGAAAATACAGTCCTTTCTCATAAAAGTACTACTGCTAAGGTCATAAAAGGTATAGAAATCATTACTTGCTCTTAGAACTTTTACCATAACTTTTTTCTTTATGTTTTTTTTATAAAATTCACAATATTGCAGTAGGAGTCAAACGGTGCACCAATAATACATCTCAACTAGAACGACCCTTAATTTAAAAGAAGTTATAAATCCCACTAATATATTGTAAGACTATGCTAGATAGGCCGTGAGATGTGTAGAGAGGCAGTTTGATTTGTAGATATTAAAAAAACGAAGAAATTAGAAGAAAAAAAAAATACACATGTACATAATTAAAGAAAAACCTAGAAGCTTAAGGAAGGAAAAGAAAAAATAAAAAAGGATAGAGGTTTGTTGCTGTTGGTTATTTTCTTTCTTTGAAGGAAAGAGAAGGAAGATAGTGGAGGGAGATGAAAATTTAGAGAAAATGTCTTTTTTTTTCCTTTGGATCTTTTAGTTTCACGTGAAGAGAGATTGGGGTGTACTAAACATCTCAACTGGTATCAAAAGATTTTTATCATATGAAAAAAAAAGGAAGCTTTTGAGAGAGAGAGAAACGTGAAAAAGGAGGAGAATCCTTAAATCGATGGAAAATACCTAGAAGTTGTGCATTATATATATTCACTTTGGCCTTGTTTCATATTTTTGAAATGAATGAGGTCAAAGATATGCCTCGCTATATGTTGGTCTCCCTTAATTCCTAATGAAGCACTAAGACCGACAAACAAGTTACGATTATATAACAAATTATAATTTCTGAAATGCACCATGTATACTTGACTGCAAAATTTGATAAAAAAGAAAAACTAGAAAGAGAGATAATAGGTAAGTATCATTGTTCTTATTATATGGTTATACCATTTATTTTCATATAGGCAAAAGACAATAATGCCTCTCACACACACACACATATAGAAGGATTGTTTTCATACTATTCGGGGTAGTACCCGAGGGGATCTCTAAAATATACGAGTTCATAGCTTGATGGTTTTGTAATTTTAATGGAAGTCACATATGTCCAGATATTTTTATCCTTATTTATAGCTTCCACCACAAGAGTATACGACAATATGCTACCATTTATATCATTAATCACAAGCTCCAGGCCGTTTATCACACGATGGAAAATCAAAGTGTCTGATTTTTCTTCGTTGTGTATGTCCACTGCAATCCCTCCAATTTGTTGCACGTCCTTTCGCTGATCGATGTTTGGAATGGGTGATCCCTTAATTACGAAACTCATACTGCAACAATCTACTTTTGATGGACAGATAGTTTTAGAAGATGGTATATTATGTAGTAAAGTTTATGTGTTTTGTTCGTGAATACTTAGGAGTTAGGAGTTTGGTATTTATATAGTTGTGTGTGGTTTATAACAGTCAACATATTCATTTCCATTGTGTCTAATTTTGATAAAATGGAATCTTCTACTTTTTGTATCTCTCTTGCTTAGCAGTACACAGTTGATAGATTTGAAGATAGTTTGGAATCAATTTGAAGATAGTTTTGTATCTCTCTTACTTATAAGTGTTAGATTATAGTAGTACATATTAAATTCGGCTTTTCTTTGCCTAAATTATACTTGTGCTGAAGTGGTTGTGCCCCCTTGCACAAGTGTTGTGTTGGTTGTGAGTCCAAATCTCATTTGTTACAATTATTTTTACGAAATAGTTTTTAATCGATTTCCTAAAAGAAAGACAACTTTTTAAAAGAGGAAAAAACCCCAACTTATTTTCTAGTCAACAATCTAATAAATAAAGAAATATAGATGTGTTATTGAATTTGATTAAAAGACCATGGAGATGCTGCCAATGGGTATCAATCCCTATGTCTAACTATGTCTAACTGTGTCTATCGAACTGGCCAAGCGAGTGCTCTAACAATTGAGCTCCATCTTCCATGTTTATTTAATCTTATAAATATAAATAAAAAAATGGTCATAAATATTATTCTTTTCTTTTTATAAAAGAAAGCATAAAAAAGGTGAAGAAAAGATGAGATACCTTAAATTAAAGAAAAGAAGGATAATGAATTTAAAAAGAAAAGAACGATAAAAACGTTGAGGGCCAGTTTTGTTAATATATATTTAAGGAAAAAGGAAAAAAGAGTGGGAAAAGATTGATAAAAAAAGAGAAAAAAAATGAGAGATTGGAGGATAAGCGAAGAGAAAAAGCATGGAACCTTGAGGATGAATACGAAGGAAAAAGCAGAAGAAAATTTGAAAAGACGAAAGAGATTACTTTGATAAGTACACTTGGAAAACATATTATAATTAATTCTATCTTTTCAAATGCAACTATTGATTCTTTTGCCTATGTGCTTTTTGTTAAAATAGGAAAATAAAGTTAAATATATATGAAAAATTATATGCAAGAAAAGTAAAATTATATAGTTGTGGAAATTATGAACCCAACTCAAGAAAATAGGGTTACTAAAGACACGTGGAGCAGTGGAAAGCAGGTCGACCCTTAACAAAGGGTCGCTTATCAAGGTTCGTGGGGTAAGAAAGAGCCCTGACCTCTCAGCCTTTGGAGGAAGGATCCACATCTGTTTTAGTTTCTGTTGTTCACTCTTTCATGACTGTAAAATAAAGCATCTACTTTGATAGACTTTGACATTGATTTACAAGGTTCTATAAGACAGAGATATTGTAGTCGGAAAGAGAAAGCCTAGCAAAAACAAAGGCTCCACTCCTATTGGCCTATTTTTCCTATCTAAGGGCTCTTTCACAGTCGCTTCGCTTCGCGCCTCCGGACGGGTCCTCCAGACCTCTTCGATCCTAACAGAGCAGTCTCGTCTGAACTTTTTTTAAAGTCTTTATCTCCTCTTAAGTCAATCTTCTTCTTCGCATCCTTTAGATTGGTCTCGCTATTACATTAATCTCCAGTGGTCGCTTCGCTTCGCTAGGCTTGATCTTTCCTTACAGAAAGACTAAAAAACACTCTCCATGATACGGATTCCGAAAACCAAATGGCCTTTAATTTGTTAGGGGGAGACAGATAACTGATGCTATCTTGATTGCCAACGAAGTTGTTGATTTCTGGAAAGTAAAAAAAACAAAGGGCTTTATAATTAAACTTGTTATTGAAAAGGCCTTTTGACAAGTTAAATTGGTAGTTTATAGACTTCATCCGGTTGAAAAAAGGATTCCCAAATAAATGGAGATCTTGGATAAGTAACTGTCTTAGCAGTGTAAAATACTCCATACTAATTAATGAAAGACCAAAGGGGAAAAATACAACCTATTAGAGGTATTAGACAAGGTGATCCAATCTCCCCCTTTATTTTCTTGCTTGCAATGGATTACCTTAGTCGGTTGCTCAAAGAGTTGGAGGCTAACAATAAGGAAAAACAAATATCTTTTTCCTAGTACAAATAAGGTAAATCTAACATTAAAAGATTTGTTTTAAATAAATTGATTTTTTTATGATAAATATGGTCGTCAAAGAAATTTTTTAATAAAATGATTATTATAAGGAAAAATAAAAAATCTTAGTCATTATTTTAAAAAATATATATAAAAAATGTAGGATAAAATTAGGTGGCTAGAGTATCCTTTTAAAACAAAAATTATTCGACTGTAGTGGTTAAATTTCTCGGTTCGACGACGTTGGCTTGGTTTGGCATTTCGACGACGGTGGCTGGAGGACTGTCTCGGCGGCGGTAGATGGAAGAAAAATGGAAGATAAGGGTTTTTTAGCGTTTCAGATAGATGTTACACAGTTGGAGAATGTTTTTGGTAAAGAGAAAAAGGAAAAATGCACCAATGATTTATTTTAATTGCGTGAGAGAGGGAAGTAAAAAAAAAAAATTAATAACACAAAAAATTTATCGTTAATTAACAATGCAAAGATTGTGTCAAGAAAACTTAAATTGTGTAAAAGAAAATCCGTATTTTTATTTTCAATGACACATTTTACCTAACCCTACCCATTTTTTCTTGATTGCAAGTGTGTATGAAGAGGGAAAATAAAAGAGAGAAAGATCGAAGAGAATGAAGAAAATGTGAGGAAAAACAGTAATTTAGCGAAAGGATGCTAGTTGTGAAAGATGAAAATAACAGCGAACCACCACGGTCGTCGGTTGAAGATTAGAAGAAAAACTAATTTAACGAGAATTTGTATATTTAATTAGTCTCGTTACTTTTGATCTTAGGTTAATTGAAATATATATTGAGAGGGGTCTCTTGAATTAAAATGTGGGACAACTAATAATAATCAACTTTTATGTTGTACAAATTTAGGTAACGTATTTATTAATTTATTTTTCACAAAAATCTCAAAATATCTCATTTAATTTATTTTAAGAAAATGAAAAATTATTTTATTCACATAATATCTAATTTTGTTTTTATTCTTATTCATTTTTCCTATTTGTGGTATACCCCGGTTTCTAAGCAGGGACGCTTTTCATTTGAAAACAGTGGGAAATAAAGTTTCGTAGAATAAAATTTCTTTAGATAATCTCTGCCAATTTAAAGAAAATTTATGCAAAAGGGTTTTTCTTATACATTTCATCATGTGTCTTTACTTTTTTTTTTTTCTTGAGCAAATCAAATCTCACGTTAAAATAAGCTTAGTTGGAAGTTGTATTTAGTAGAGATTTACTTCCCGTGATGTGCTTTTTTTAAATGATAGAGAAAGAAAAGAAAATGTATAAAGAAAATTTTATTCTTTTCTCGTCACCTGTTTTCTTCTATTATTATTTTTTTTAAAAAATCCTTTAACTTTTTTCTTCTCTCTGAAAAATAGGAAAAAAGGACAAAGACGTATACATAATTAAAGAAAAGACCCAAAAGCTTAAGGAAGAAAAAGAAGAAAAAAAAGTGATAGAAGGTTTGTTGGTGTTGGTTTTTTTCTTTCTTTAAAAGACATTGAAGGAAGATAGTTGAGGGAGATAAAAATTTGGAGAAGATGTCTCTTTTTTTTTTTCTCTGAAAAATTTCACACACTAACACATCTTAACTAGGTTAATATTTGTATAGTACACTCATCTCGTCCCAAAACCAAAAGAGAAAATGATTTATCAGTTCTTTATCATGTGAAAACAAAAAGGAAGCGTTTGGAGAAAGAAATGGTTTTAAAGCATCAACTTAACCGGACAACGCACCTAATTCAATTTGTGGTCAGAGAACAAAATGTGTTTGTTTGGAGGACCTTCAGTCGGCGGTCAAAAGCATCAAGGATGTTTCAAAAGGAAGATATTGAGTGTGAAGAGATAGGTGTGAAGAGATGGAATTAATCCCCGGTGGCGATTTCGAATGGTGATTTCGAACGAGTGTGAAAACAAATTTCGAATATCTTCAAGAACGGGTGTGGGATAGGGCTTCCCCAACGTTAAGAACGGCGATTTCAGATGTCCAATTTCATATGACAGAGTGTGCATTTTTTGAAGACAAGAGGATCAAGTGAAGGACCGATGGTTACTTTTCGAAGACGGAGAATTGTGACGAGACGACGGCGTGACGAACGACACTGTGGAGAAGAAGATTACGGAAGCTCATGCGTGACGACAATGTGAAGATGGAGATTTCGAATACTCAGTCGTGAAGAAGAAGAAGATGCGAAATTTGGAAATATGAAGAAGAAGATTTCTAGGCCAAAACAATTAATTCGATAAAGAAGGGAGACGACGCATTTTTGTTTTTTTATTATTTATTTAATAGAACTTGACGTTTTTAAAACGTCAAGGATAAATAAATATTACTCGACGTTTAAAAAACGTCAAGAAAGTTGAAGATTGGCATATCTCTGCATTTTCATAGAAATTCTTGACGTTTTTTCTTTGAAATCACCCATTTCTTAACGTTTTTTTTTTCAAAAGACCTCAAGCAATTAAAACTACAAAGGTCAAGAAAGCCACTTTTTCTCGTAGTGGTGAGAAAGGAGGAGATGTCTTAGACAGATGGAAAATACCTAGAAGTTGTGCATTAATGATCGATATTAACTGTGGTTTGTTTTATATTTTGAAAAGAATGAGGTCAAAGATATGCGTTGCCATTGGTTACACTCCCTTAATTCCTATTGAAGTACTAAGACAGACAAACAAGCTACGATTATATAACAAATTATAATTTCTGAAATGCACCATGAATACTTGACTGCAAAATTTGATAAAAAAGAAAAACTAGAAAGAGAGATAATAGATAAGTATCATTGTTCTTATTATATGGTTATACCATTTATTTTCATATAGGCCAAAGACAATAATGCCTCTCACACACACACACATACATATAGAAGGATTGTTTTCATACTATTAGGGGTAGTACCCGAGGGGATCTCTAAAATATACGAGTTCATAGCTTGATGTTTGTGGAATTGTAATCAAAGTCGCATATGTCCAGATAATTTTATCCTTGATAACTTCCACCACAAGAGCATACGACTTGCAAGTATCCACTGCATTCTCCAGGCCGTTTATCACACGATGGAAAATCAAAGTGTCTGATTTGTCTTCGTTGTGTATGTCCACTGCAATCCGTCCAATTTGTTGCACGTCCTTTCGCTGATCGATGTTTGGAATAGGTGATCCCTTAATTACTAAACTCATACTGCAACAATCTACTTTTGATGGACAGATAGTTTTAGAAGATGATATATTATGTAGTAAAGTTTATGTGTTTTGTTCGTGAATACTTAGGAGTTAGGAGTTTGGTATTTATATAGTTGTGTGTGGTTTATAACAGTCAACATATTCATTTCCATTGTGTCTAATTTTGATAAAATGGAATCTTCTACTTTTTGTATCTCTCTTGCTTAGCAGTACACAGTTGATAGATTTGAAGATAGTTTGGAATCAATTTGAAGATAGTTTTGTATCTCTCTTACTTATAAGTGTTAGATTATAGTAGTACATATTAAATTCGGCTTTTCTTTGCCTAAATTATACTTGTGCTGAAGTGGTTGTGCCCCCTTGCACAAGTGTTGTGTTGGTTGTGAGTCCAAATCTCATTTGTTACAATTATTTTTACGAAATAGTTTTTAATCGATTTCCTAAAAGAAAGACAACTTTTTAAAAAGAGGAAAAAACCCCAACGTATTTTCTAGTCAACAATCTAATAAATAAAGAAATATAGATGTGTTATTGAATTTGATTAAAAGACCATGGAGATGCTGCCAATGGGTATCAATCCCTATGTCTAACTATGTCTAACTATGTCTAACTGTGTCTATCGAACTGGCCAAGCGAGTGCTCTAACAGTTGAGCTCCATCTTCCATGTTTATTTAATTTTATAAATATAAATAAAAAAATGGTCATAAATATTATTCTTTTCTTTTTATAAAAGAAACCATAAAAAAGGTGAAGAAAAGATGAGATACCTTAAATTAAAGAAAAGAAGGATAATGAAATTAAAAAGAAAAGAACGATAAAAACGTTGAGGGCCAGTTTTGTTAATATATATTTAAGGAAAAAGGAAAAAAGAGTGGGAAAAGATTGATAAAAAAAGAGAAAAAAAATGAGAGATTGGAGGATAAGCGAAGAGAAAAAGCATGGAACCTTGAGGATGAATACGAAGGAAAAAGCAGAAGAAAATTTGAAAAGACGAAAGAGATTACTTTGATAAGTACACTTGGAAAACATATTATAATTAATTCTATCTTTTCAAATGCAACTATTGATTCTTTTGCCTATGTGCTTTTTGTTAAAATAGGAAAATAAAGTGCAATCTTACTTACTGCTCGAGGGTTTTGAATCTTGATGATATACTGCCCCATTTGTTCTAGGATTCGTGTCCATTATCTTCTTATTATTAGCCACGATGACCATGGAATGTGGAGGATCTCCATTCTGGTTTGAAATTGAAGTTAAGCTCTTGTTCCTACGAATTGATATCTTAACACTTAAATGAAACTTTGATAATTTAGAAACTATTGTGAAAGAAGAAAAACAAAATCTGTAGCTATATACCAAGGCTCACAAAAAAGAGAAGATGATGTCGCACGATGAACGTGAGTTTCAAACAAGGGATTCAATTTCATGGAGAATACTTAGGGTTTCTATTTGGGACGACGTTCAACAGATCTTCGAAGATCTGGAACAGTGCGACGATGGACGACATATCTTTTGAAGATTTGGGACGGCACCACTGTGGCGGACTTGACGGTGGAGTAAAGTGAGATTGAGAAGAGTGAGGAGAAACTGAGAGAAAATTGAGAGAGAAGAAATCGTGAGGCGAGGAAGAAATGTGAGACTAAACGAGGGATACTTGACTCTACAAAATTAAAAAAAAAAAAATTACCATAACTTTTTTATGTCGGTTGAAAACCGACACTAAACATCCCCATTTAAAAAACTGACATTAAAGATCCGTTTTCATTTTTTTTCAACCGACGTTAAAGGTCATATTTCTTCTAATGCTCGGTCCAAAAATCCAAAAAACATAAAGTAGGAAAGATGGTAGTTGAAGTAGCCCAACATATATGGTTATCCGTCGGGTCACGCCAATCATTTACTTCAGCCATAAATGTTGATCCACAGTCGACCAAAAATATCAGAAATATCGATTACCATAAGAAGAAACTAGGTAGAACAACATAAAGGTCGGTTAACAACTATCAAATTATTAAAGTGTGAGGTCATGTGAGTGTAACACACAATGAATCTTTTCATTCTAGAGAATTTTGAACAACAAAAAATGTGTCTTCACACAAATAAGCCTCGATAAGGATAGATACCGTTAATTCCAAATTTGGGTAAAAAACATACTATACAATCCCTAAAACAGAAAAGCTAGAATATGGAGATAGCCTAAATCAAATCATATTTAACACTTAGTTTGAATCCTATAATTTCTCAATCCAAAAATTCCCTTCCTTGAACAGACATCAACTTTCAGAAAGCCTAAAAAAAAAACTTTCAGTGTCAAAACTTAATTCAACAACCATAAGAAAAATCTACCCAAACATAGCTCATTAATGTATATGGAGAACCCATAAAAATGGCTTCAATGAGGGTTCAATTCTTCAATTTATTGTTTTTCCTTCCCCCAAATTAACATAATTTAGAACCTTTGGTAATATTTAAACATCAAAAGCACTAGCTAGCTTAACAAGTCATTATGAAAAAAAATTCCTATAAGACACTTCCTTTACAACCTCCTCAAAGGTCCCATTTAATTTATTTTACCCATCAAGATAACTTAGTAAACTTGGATTTAGAGGGAAACTAAGATGGTAATTGGATACCCCACATACAACCGGATTCTTCTTGGAGAAAAGGTTTCCCGAATATTTTTTATGGCTACATAAAACATACAACAAAAAACACTACAAGAATTTTCGTCTTTGCCCACGCAGAAAACCATGGACACTTCTTATGAAAAACGTGGCCAGACCTTTTGCCAACACTTTTTCTTCGTGGGCACGTTGGGTGGCCGAAACACCGTCGTCTTTTTCTTTGCCCACGTTTTTTACGTTGCGTCGGCACAAATGTTCATGCAAATTAAAATCGTGGGCAGAAAAAATATTTCTAGCCACGAAAAAAATGTCGACAAAAATGTATTTTTGCCCATGATTACATCACGTCGCCAAAAGTAAACCTTCTGACCACAAAAAAACGAAAGGTATTTTTTTACCCATGATCATCATCACGTCGACAAAAATAAACTTTCTGGCCACGTTTGTTTCGTGGGCGGAAGCTAGTTCTGCCAACGAAAAGATCTTTGTGGACAAAACAAAATTTCTCCCCAGGCTAAATTTGTTTTTAAATAATATTTGTTTTTTTTGTCCAAGCATAAACGTCGCAGAACTTTCTAATTGCCAACATATTTCTAACCACACAAAGAACATGACAAAAACAATTTAAATTTTCCACATTTATTATTAATATAATATTGTATGCTTATAAATTAAATTTTACATGTAGAATGAATTTCCTACACCATAATACATTAAACACTGCAACCAAAAATTTAAAAATGAAAAATATTTTCAACCATTAATATCACAATCCACAATTCAATACTTGGTCAAAATATGGCAAACAATCATTCTTTAGTGTGTCAAGGTTCGTGAGCTATATTACATTTCACTTTGGCATACCAAAATGAACAAAAAAAAAAAATTACAACACAAAAAATAGTTAACTCACTAAAAAAGTCTTCATTCCCCGCTCCTTCAAACTACATAAATCTGAAAAATGTACATTAAAATGATTAAGTCCTATTTTAACGTGGAGGTTCAAATTACAGAAGACGCATGGCCTAAATCTGACTTTCGAATCCAAAACCAACCTAAAAGGTCCTCAAAAAGTCTCAACAAAAAGTCTCTACGTGACATTGATAGCTTTGAAACAATCTCAACCCCATAAATCCAATAATGTCAAATGAATACCACTAAATGCTAACTTCAAACTAATCACCATAAGGGAGATAAACGTGGTTTCTTCACGAGGAGTGACATCACATTTATTGTAAGAAAAAAAATAAATCTTTATGAAGAGTAACCAAATGGGAGTGAGATCTCCTACAGCATGGCTCCATCCAATTTGGCAAGGCTTAGGCCAATGAAACCATGTCTATGATTTTCATCGTCATTTTTATAAGAAACAAAGGAATGCATTCAAAAAGAGCAAAAAGCCCCAAAAGAACAACCTAAATGCATTCGACATCGTAGAGGCAAACATTAAAGTCAGACTCAATTATACTGGGTTCATACCAGCCACAATAAACATCATTGATAAGGAGGGCAACACATTTCTGGTCCAAACTGTGATACCTGTGAAGGGACGTTGGCTAATTGAAAGGAACCCACACATAGATGGTACGTTCTCAAGACAAGCTGCCATTTCCTTTGATGAATTTAACTTGAAAGCGGAACAACATTCGTTTATCGAAAATATTGTTGTTTCCCACCCCCCTCCCCAAAAAAAAACAAGAAAAATTGGAACAAGACGGACAAACAAGTTACGATTATATTTTCAAAAGAATGAGGTCAAAGATATGCGTTGCCATTGGTTACTCTCCCTTAATTACTTTTGAAGTACTAAGACAGACAAACAAGTTACGATTATATAACAAATTATAATTTCTGAAATGCACCATGTATACTTGACTGCAAAATTTGATAAAAAAGAAAAATTAGAAAGAAAGATAATAGATAAGTATCATTGTTCTTATTATATGGTTATACCATTTATTTTCATATAGGCCAAAGACAATTATGCCTCTCTCACACACACACACATATAGAAGGATTATTTTCATACTATTAGGTGTAGTACCCGAGGGGATCTTTAAAAGATACGAGTTCATAGCTTGATGGTTTTGTAATTTTAATGGAAGTCACATATGTCCAGATAATTTTATCCTTATTTATAGCTTCCACCACAAGAGTATACAACAATATGCGAGGTCCATGTATATCACTAATCCCTATCTCCAGGCCGTTTATCACACGATGGAAAATCAAAGTGTCTGGTTTTTGTTCGTTGTGTATGTCCACTGCAATTCGTCCAATTTGTTGCACGTCCTTTCGCTGATCGATGTTTGGAATGGGCGGTCCCTTATTTTTGAAACTCATACTGCAACAATCTACTTTTGATGGATAGATAGTTTTAGAAGATGATATATTATGTAGTAAAGTTTGTTTGTTTTGTTCATGAATACTTAGGAGTTAGGAGTTTGGTATTTATATAGTTGTGTGTGGTTATTCATTTCAATTGTGTCTAGTTTTCATATAATGGAATCTTCTACTTTTTGTATCCCTCTTGTTTAACGGTGCACAGTCCAAAGATTTGAAGATAGTTTGGAATTGAATCAATTTTTTTTTTATTTGGGATTTTTAAATATTGAAAAATGAAATTAACTATTTACAAGTTATAACAAAACTCTTTTAGAAGTTTATTAAAGTTTATACATTGGTGATAGAAATTTTAAAATTAATTTTGTAGGAATCTTTTTGGTGTCGATATGTTGATATTTTCAATGATATTACCATGTTTCCATGGACATGAAATCGATACAAGAGATGAAGTGATATGTCTAGATGTGTCTATCGAACTAGCTAAGCCAGTGCTATAGCAATTGAGATAGATCTTCCATGTTTATTTAATTTTATAAATATAAATAAAAAAATGGTCATAAATATTATTCTTTTCATTTTTATAAAAGAAAGCATAAAAAAGGTGAAGAAAAGAGGAGATACCTTAAATTAAAGAAAAGAAGGATAATGAATTTAAAAAGAAAAGAACGATAAAAACGTTGAGGGCCAGTTTTGTTAATATATATTTGAGGAAAAAGGAAAAAAGAGTGGGAAAAGAATGATAAAGAAAAAGAGAAAAAAATGAGAGATTGGAGGATAAGCGAAGAGAAAAAGCATGGAACCTTAAGGATGAATACGAAGATAGTATTTGTAATATACTCAACACTATTTGTCCGTCAAGTAAAATAGTATACTTGACACTATTTATATGTCAAGTAAAATTGTATATTTAATTCAAGTAAGATAGTATACTAAGTCATGTATACAATTTATTAATATATTAAATATGTAAAAATTTTCATTTCATGTTTCCTGCAGTACGTACATTCGTTTCAATAAAACATATTTATCAACAAAATAAACTCTGTACTAGTAGTTGCACAATAAAAAATGACAAATAATTTAGTATAATAAGTAAACTAACAATAATTTCATTAGTCTCAACAATGTCATCAACAATTACACAATTCCAAACCAGTATAGTCAATTTAAATTTTCTATATGTGGCCTATTACAAAATCAACAATAATAATAGCTATCTTATAGAATAAAAAACATAGAATAACATACCAAATGAACATGAGACTATAAATGTTACCTTTTATGAAAAGTTTCATAGCGTTAGAGTGTGTATGCTATATCCTCATCCTCTTGGTCACCAAGATGTATGAAGTCTTAAAACTAGAATTGTTTCTTGTTTAAACTCCTAGCTCATAACTGAAATGAGCAATGAAAGCTTTTATCAACAATTTACACGAGCTATACCATCCATATACTTTGAGATAATGAGAAACTTGAAGTGTTTGTTGATCGAATATGAAGGCCCAAACTTGTAGATTTGAAACAATTAAAGGGTTAGATTTGAGTCTGGAAGTTAAAGACAACTAATTAGCCATGAATAACTTCAAAACCTATTCAAATACTCTATAAACAATTTGAAACTATGAACAAAAAAACTTACAAAAAGAAATTTAAAATACCTAAACCAAGGTTTTTTCATGTTGGTTTAAAATGTTGCAGATGTGTGATGTTGACACAAAGGTTTATTCAATAAATGTAGATGTTGGAATGCATAAATCTTTTTACAATGCAATGCAGATGTATCAACATGAACAATGCAGATATCTCTCTTTAAAATAATAAATACTCAAGATTTCTTCATGTTGATACAATGGTTTGTTCAATAACTTAACATTATTTCATTCTGAACGGAACCAATAAAAATGGGGAAAAAATAAACCTGCTAGTACCACCAGATCCCAAAGGCTTCACTGGCTCGAAATGTTTCAGTCCTATCTGCTCTCTGCTGTCCAAAATCTGTAGCACAGAAGAAGATAGCATCAATTCTACTAAACTGACAATGGCAGAAATTCAAGAAATTAAGATTACACAACTAGCCAACTTATTTTGTATACGTGCTTCTAAGTCTTAGAGAGTGTTCAATTGGACTATATCTGCATTGCCAGTAGCAGTTTCTATATCCATTGGAATCCATAATGAGCGATCATGAATCATATTTTCCTGAACAATCATAATATGACTTTTGTTTTTTTTTCGTTTTGTTTTTCTTGAATGTCAAAGGTTTGCAGCAGTAATAAAATATCAAATAGAATTCTCTTCAACATACCTTCAATAATTTGTTGAAATCCATGGATGTTCCATCTCTCAGAGTAACAGCTTGAACATACACTTTCTTACTCAGTATGCTGATATCTAAATACATTAAATAAAAAGAAATCTAAATATATAAGAAATCAAATTACCTGAAGCTCTTTAGCAACAACCACCACTTCATCATACAAATACTAGAAACTATACATATTTAGATTTCTATACGCCAGAATTGTGTCGAGAAAAATTAAATCGTGTCAATAAAAAATCTGTATTTTTATTTTGAAGGATACATTTTACCGCACTCCACCCATTTTTTTCCTTATTACAAGTGTCATTAAAACCCATTTTCTAGTAATGGGAAAAGAAAAAGAAAAAGAAAACTAGGGTGGGTGACCATTTAAGATGGGATATTTAAAAAGTGGGAGACACATGTGTTTTTGATTTTGGAGATACTGCAACGTATCAATAATAATAATAGAAAGAGTACAACATCAGCTGAGCTTATTTTTGCTACTTCATAAAGAGAAAAAGAAAAGATAGAGAAAGATCGATGACAATGAAGAAAATTTGAGGAGAAACACTAATTTAGCGAGTTTTCTAAAAGGATGTTAGCTGTGAAAGATGAAAATAACAGTGACCATTGCTGTTGTCGGTTGAAGATTAGAAAAAAATCTAATTAAACGAGAGTTTGTATATTTAATTAAAGTCTCATTACTTTTGATCTTAGGTTAATTAAAATATATATTGACAGAGGCCTCGTGAATTAAAATGTTGGACAACTAATAATTTAGGAGATAGCTTCAAAACAAATTCTTTCTTACTAAGTTAATGGTTATGTTGTACAAATCTTAGTAAAAAAAAGTATACGCTTGATCCAGCTAATGTATTTATTAACATGTGTGCGTTTTTCAAAGTTAAAATTAATTAACAGGATATTATATTTCTTAATTAATTTTTTCTTTTGTGATTTCTTTCAACGGAAATCTACCGATATAATCAAATGAAACAAAATATTTACTAGAAAAATTTTAGATGTCTAAATGAAAATAAAGAAAATATGGAAAATATGAAGTAGGTAATTAAATTGATACATTTACATCCTGATGATATTTAGGGTATGTTTGGATTGATTTTTTAAGCGTTTAATTTTTAAAATAAATGATTTAAAGATAATTTAAAATAATTTCTAAATAAATGAGATTATGACCAAATATTTATTACAATTATATATGGAGTAAATGATAAAACTGCATGCATGTTTAAGAATATGAAGCAATATTTGTTTGTTTTCTGGCCACCCTCATATATGAGGATATGTGCCAAACATTTTCTAAACACAAAATTCACTTTTGTCCGGCTAAGTCTTCGAACTAGATATAAATAAGCTCAATGTACTGAACGATATACACAAAAGGACGACACAAAGAAGAAATACGAAAGTACAACTGCTAAAGGTCATAAAATTTATACAAATCATTACTAGCTCTTATAGCTTTTACCATAACTTTTTTCTTTATTTTTTTTATAAAATTCACAATGCAATAGGAGGTTTGTTGGTGTTGGTTTTTTTCTTTAAAAATACACATATACATAATTAAAGAAAAACCTAAAAGCTTAAGGAAGAAAAAGAAAAAATAAAAAGGGATAGAAGGTTTGTTGGTGTTGGTTGTTTTCTTTCTTTCTTTAAAGGACAGAGAAGGAAAGATAGTTGAGGGAGATGAAAATTGGAAGATGTCTCTTTCTTTCTTTCTTTTTTTTTGAAAAATTTCACAAGAGATTAGGGTGCACTAAGATATCTCAACTAAGTTAACATCGGTATAGCGCACATCCCGTCCCAAAACCAAAAGAAAAAATGATTTCTCAGTTCTTTTATCGGATGAAAAAAAAGGAAGCTTATGATAGAGAGAGAAACGTGAAAAAAGGAGGAGATGTCTTAGACAGATGGAAAATACCTAGAAGTTGTGCATTAATGATACTAACTGTGGCCTTGTTTTATATATTTTGAAAAGAATGAGGTCAAAGATATGCGTTGCCATTGGTTACTCTCCCTTAATTCCTATTGAAGTACTAAGACCGACAAACAAGTTACAATTATATAACAAATTATAATTTCTGAAATGCACCATGTATACTTGACTGCAAAATTTGATAAAAAAGAAAAACTAGAAAGAGAGATAATAGATAAGTATCATTGTTCTTATTATATGGTTATACCATTTATTTTCATATAGGCAAAAGACAATAATGCCTCTCGCACACACACACAAACATATAGAAGGATTATTTTCATACTATTAGGTGTAGTACCCGAAGGGATCTTTAAAAGATTGTTCATATTTATCATGAGGCTCTGTCATTTTAATCGAAGCCATATATGTCCAGATAATTTTATCCTTATTTAAAGCTTCCACCCCAAGAGTATACGACTTGCAAGTTGCATTTACATCCTCCAGGCCGTATGTCACACGAAGGAAACCCAAAGTGTCTGGTTTTTCTTGGTTGTGTATGTGCGTTGCATTCTGTCCAATTTGTTGCACGTCCTCTCGCTGATCGATGACAAAAATGGGTGATCCCTTATTTTCGGAACTCATACTGCAACAATCTACTTTTGATGGATAGATAGTTTTAGAAGAGGATATATTATGTAGTAAAGTTTGTGTGTTTTGTTCATGAATACTTAGGAGTTAGGAGTTTGGTATTTATATAGTTGTGTGTGGTTTATAACAGTCAACATATTCATTTCCATTGTGTCTAATTTTGATAAAATGGAATCTTCTACTTTTTGTATCTCTCTTGCTTAACAGTACACAGTTCATAGATTTGAAGATAGTTTGGAATCAATTTTCTTTTTATTTGGAATTTTTAAATATTGAAAAATGAAATTAACTATTTACAAGTTACAGCAAAACATTTTTAGAAGTCTATGAACGTTGTAGCGAATTGAAAACAGTTGAACGATCAATGAAAATTAACTATCAATTTTCTCTTGTTGAATGATGCACAGTTCATAGATTTGAAAACAGTTCATACTGGTTGTAGCGAATTTAAAATTTTTGCTATATTTTCCATTTTTTATTGTTATCCATAATAACTCCACCTGTATTTTTTTTATAGATACCTCTCAACATAAATATAGTATAGTTAATAGACGTCTTATAAGATAAGAAACTGACCCCCTCTCCTAACAGCCAAAGTGGCGAGAAAATGTTCAGGACTACATCGAAAGGAATTCCTAAAACCAACTTGTGTGTCGAGAAAGTAATAAGAAAAACCACGTTGGAAGAGGAAATTTTCGATGCCGTAAGATAGTGTGTAAAATCACTTATAGTTACTTTTTATTTTTTTACTTTTATAATTCTTCAAGAAATATTCATCAAAACTTATATTTTATCGAAATTTTCATTGACATCATGGACTTTCTCTAGCCCTTGTTCAGTTTCAATTTCTGCTTATTGTACTTTCTTGGTTATATTAATGAAGCGGA
This sequence comes from Cucumis sativus, assembly GCF_000004075.3. Taxonomy (NCBI): domain Eukaryota; kingdom Viridiplantae; phylum Streptophyta; class Magnoliopsida; order Cucurbitales; family Cucurbitaceae; genus Cucumis; species Cucumis sativus. The sequence continues at coordinate 7,130,477 of NC_026661.2, read as the reverse complement.
GATGATGAAAGTGCAAAGGAAATGTCCATGCTTAGAGAAGATGTTCCGGTGCATCTTCTAACCTATCTCCTTTGGTTTTTCTAAAAAAAAATGTCTCTCGACGTCTCAACATAGTACACAAGTAATCTAATATTTAGAAGTGTTATTAAATATGGTTTAATTACTAATAAATAAAGAAATATAGATGTATTATTTAATTTTATTAAAAACGTTGAGGGCCAGTTTTGTTAATATATATATAATGAATCTTCCAAGATCGGAAGAAAAATCACGTTTGCAATTTGAGAAGATTTATATTATCACATGTTATGTAGCCATGTGGTGTAACAATTCTCTCTTATTTAGCAATTATATATGTAGCCACCAACCATTTCCCACTTAATTGGATGAATTTTCTTTACCCTGTATAGCTATTTTCTTTCTTTATATATAAGTGGAGACAATTAACTCAATTAGTTTGAAGCATTTTACAAAAAAAAAAAAACTAAAAATAAAGCCAACAGAGAGTTTATGTACAAGGTGGATAATATGATCCTTCCATTGGGAAGATACATAGAAGATCATTGTTTCACTAACAATCTCAAAATAAACATATGAAAGTGTGCGAGAGAATAATAAATGTGCTATAAATATATTAATCTAGTTGAGATGTTCGGATGAAGTTACTGATCTCTTATTACCTGTTTTTTATTTTAAAAAACAATAAAACATACAAAGAAAAAAAAAACATAGAAAAACACAAACAAACATATATAAAAAACTCAAAGATTGTAGCCTTTTTATTTTATAATTATTATAGATCCATTCGTAGATGGATCATAAAAGCAACCGTGTATTAATAATTTAGTGTAACTTTCTAAAGGTTTAAAAAAGTGTAAAAAAAAAAAGTAGTTTATAAACGTTTAGAAAGTCGATTCAAATAAAGGACCGTTAAAGTTAATTAACGTTATGACTTGGTTTTCCCACGGAGAATACAGGAAACGAGTCTCGTACTTTTCCTCTTGATGATTATTATCTTCATTCTTAGCATACAAGAGAATGTGGTAGTCATGTCCATGCATTGTGTGCGCGACCGATTCTTTCAACAAACGAATAAATATCAAGTGATGACCTTTATTGTTGTATTCCCGGACTGCCCACTTTGTTAGTCTTATCACAAGTGCGTCTCCTTTCCGCGACAATGGACGCCGATCACCAACAGTAGCAGTACGCTCCAATGAACTCATATGTAATATTCTTGTTCCTGATAAATCCTAACTTATAATTCTCACAAAATTATATTACCTACTTGTTATCTGCTATGCTTTGTTTTGTGCTTCCAGCTTTTAATTTCAAAACAAAACATAGTCTTAAATTTATATTACTTCCATTTCTTCCACTTTACGTTTTAACGTAATAAATTATTATTTTTTTTTAATTTATGGAATCTAATTCGTGTAATTCCTTTTAAGTATTTATGACCCTAATAGGGCTTTTGCATCCATTAACATGATTTTAAATCCTAATTCAATTAATTAATATTGTTTGAAGGAACAAATATTTCTAATTATAAGTTCAAATGAATATAACGCCCAACTAACATAATGTTTGTTTTATAAAGTTATCTAGCTAGGCTAGGTATTTCATTTTATTTTTTGGCCAAATTGTTTTCAATAAATTAAAGTTTTTGTTTTGGTTCAAGCATTGATCTCGGTGGTGGATGATTTATTGGAACCATTTTCCAAAGTGTTCCTTTTGTAAAAGGCGAAAAACTTTAAAGTGCTATCATCCTTTTAAAAAAAGAGATAGAAATATAAAATTAAAAAATAGAGTTGGATTATTTAAATATGCAATAGTATTCATTTTTAAAATATATTATTTTTAAAAAAATAGAAAAAGTCTGCTTAAAAATTTTGGGAATAAAAAATAATAATAAACAAAAAAAAAAAAGATAAGAGAATATATGACATGGTATTGTTTTAGATAAGATATAGGCCATGTATTGAGTAACACAATTGTGCAATTAATTATGTATGCAATTTTAAGGGATTAGCTTAATTTTTGGGACTTAAGGATTGGATTTAGCTTAAGCACTCAAGATGTGGTATCATATCATATGCACTGCTCCCTGTGCTGCAAGGAATAGATATTAAATTTCTATTTGTGTGTCATACAACCAAGGAGACCACTGAATGACAGGGAGATAAATCACATGGAATATATCATCAAAGCCTCCCTCCCAAATATCCAACCAGACATGAATTTAAGCAAACCTCTTTGGAATTTGAAGGATGACAACATCTTCACCATCGCATCGGTGAAGCAGTCCTTACAAAATGATGATCCTATAAATACCCTCAGTACTGATTCCCATAGGTACAAAACTTTGTGGAAGTCAAAAATTTCAAAAAAAATGCAAGTTCTTTATATAGACCATCATTCATGAACAAATCAACACCATGGAAGTCATCCAGAAAAAGTTTCCAAACACATGCCTAAACCCAAACTTGTGTGTACTTTGCAAGTCAAAAAGTGAAGATATGAATCATCTCTTCCTTCACTGTGAAAAAGCAGCAGCTCTTCGGGAAAAAAATCCAGAAAGAGACTGGGCAGATTATCGAGAGCGAAAGCGCAAAAGCTCTATGCCTGCCAATTTGCAATCTCAGACACACAAATAGGAAGAATGTTATTATCTTCAATACAGTACCGGCACTTCTATGGACAGTATGGTTGAAGAGAGACAATAGTATTTTCAACAACAAATATAAAAGCACCGCTAGGTACGGTCTTCGCAAAACATATAATAATTTAGTTGGTTTATGGTCAAATAGACACAATCTATTCAAAGACTATAAACCAAGCACTATCTCTATCAATATATCAATGCCTTAAGATAAGGGAGTTTGTTTGAGGCTTTATCTCTAGCCTTCATTACACTATGTACTACATACATATCAATAGAATTTCGTGGTAATTGGATATGCTGTAAGAAAGCCTGCAGCAGGTTTCCTAATAGCACCTATTATCATGTACGTTTCCTTGTTCAAAAAAGAAATAGATATTAAATTAATCACAAGTTTGAACAAGGCTACAAAAGAAAGCATAAATGATATAGGAAAAGCATATTAAATTAAGGACCATAAACCAAATTTAAAATTGAGTTTATTGATAATTGTCTAGCTAGCTAGCTGGTTCATATATTGTTAATTTTTTTTAGAGTAAAAAGTGATCATAACTTTGATATCAGGAACTAATTTCTTTTCTCTTCCACTCAACGTCAGACTAAAAAGAGTAGTTTATGGATGTTGTTTATTTTATAAGATAGCTATGACTATGAGCCAAAAAATCATTTTGAATAGTAGTTAGATATATGTATATAGAACTCAAAGTTTTTCACCTTTCACAAACAGATCAATCCCTCTGTGATTCAATTGCTTTTAAGACATTAAAGTTTGTAATATATATATACTGTGATATACACATTTCACTTTACAAAATGTGAATTATATTGAATTTATAATATAAAATAGTAAATTTATTAAATTTTTATTAGTTTTCATTTGGATATAAATTGAGAAAAACAGAAAAGTGCACTTTTTCCTACTTTGCAAAATTCCAAAACAAATGTTTTTTTTATTTGTTTTTTTAAAAAAGATACCGTGAGTCAACAGATGCACATGTACATCTCTATTAGGTGGACACCTTCTTGACATCTTTTTCATCTCTGTTTCATTAATATAAAAAGAATTAATACATTAATAGAACTTACGGAACAAATTAACAAAAGAGCCAGATCAGGACTTGGGATAAGCCAAATACAAAAGAAGTTATTTAAATTCATAGCTATAAAACTGGCACCATAATATGCAAAAACATAGAGGATTTGAAAGCCCAAAGTCTCAAAAGATCGAGCAAAGATCACTAATCGATTTTTCTTTGTTCTTAAAAATACAATTATTTCTCTCCAACCCAATGGACCATAACATAAATGCAATGGTGTTAAATTTGATGATACTCCTTTTATTGGGCTGATTTATGGACCAAAGATTAGAACAGCGAGGCCGTTGGGGTGATGCATTTTTGTTTGATCTCATTACACTGTTGATGTTCACTACCTTCGAAGAGGCAGTCTAGGTTATTTGATATCCCAATCCAAGATGCTAGCATTATTCCACATGTCTTTAACAGAACAAGTTTGGTTGGTGGATAAAGCAAATAATCTTGGTTTGTACAGGTATAAGGGGCTGATATCACACCAATTTCCTTTCCAAAAAAGAGAGATTTTCACCATTATTTACAGATCAATTTGATTTGAGCATTGTACTGAATTTTCACCAATTTCCTTTGATAATATTAAACCAAGGAGCTTTCATAGAACTGAATTTTCCAGAAATAGGCAGCTCACCAATGTATGACTGATTATATTTTGCAGTGACACTTTTCTTCCACAGGGGATCAACTTCAGAATGAAATCTCCATAACCATTTCCATAAAAAGGAGAAATTTTGTATCAGCAAGTTTGTGTATACCTAAACCACCTTTTTCAATAGGAAAAGTGGCTTTAGACCATCTAAGGAGGTGGGTAATTAAGCTTATACTCATTTTTGTTTATTTTACTTTTAAGCTGGTACTTTAGACAACAGCGGGAGAGATATCCAAAGGAACACAAAAACAAAAGAACGCTGTAAGTTTATTTTTAGGAAGAAACCTAACCAATCAATCTAGAAAGCAACCTAGAAAGACTGGCCAAAAGAACACTGTAACTTTGAAAAATTCTCTGCAATCATTGTCACTAAATAATTCTGACACGGACTTTGAATACAAATAATCATTTCTCGGTGGCCTCCATCAAATATGCTATTTCTACTTCCAATCAACCTAAGGGTAATATTGCAGAAGGGGTGAGCTATCAAAATTTATGGAAGTCTTCCATCCCCAAAGAGGTGTAAATTTTTTTATCTGGACACTGCTTCATGGATGTATTAACACTATGGATATGTTGCAAAGGAGACTCCCCACTTGGAACTTAAGGCCTTCTTAGTGCATCCTGTGCAAATCGGCAGAGGAAGACAAAAATCATTTATTTTTCTCCTGTCCATTCTCTTCAGAGCTATGGCTTAAATGTGAAGTAAATGTTATGGTTCTTCTCTCCTCCAACAATACAACCCACCTCTGCAAAGAAATTTACAAGAAAAAGGACAACTCACGAAAACATGTTATCATCCTTCACTTGGTGGTTGCTACCTTATGAAATATCTGGAATGAAAGAAACAGAAGAATTTTTAAAGAAGAGGAAAAATCCCTGTTTTCAGTGTGGAAAGATATACAAGCCACAGCCGGCCTTTGGGCAAGCCGCTCTTCATTGTTTAAAAATTATTCGGCCTCTTCTATTGCTTTAAATTTAAATGTCTTTATTTAATTGGGTTCTAGGGGCTTCTCTCTAGCCCTTTTTGTTCTCTCCTACTTCCTATACTAATCTCTTATTCATTAATGAAGTGAGATTGCTAAGGGTGCTAAGGGAGTGTCCATCTAGTGGAGACGTTTTGATGCACCTTCTGACCCAACGTATATTTATCAAAAAAAGATATACACTTGTAAATTTGATTCATATACTTGATAGATTCACTTTACTGATATGCTTTTAACAATATATTGTTGATATACTTGATAATGATACACTGAGTTACATTACTAATATACTTAATAATACTTTAATGAACTGCATAAAATTTGAAAAAACGAAAATCACTTAGTAAGTATATTAACAACCTAATACATATAATATAAGTATATCACAACACTGATATACAAAATTGAGACAAGGTAAAACAAAAAAATTAATGTAAAAAAATAAAACAAAAACATTTGAAATCAGATTCAACTCAAAATACATATCGAAGAAAGTAAAAAAAATTACAAATGAAGTTAAATTACTCTGATCAACAACCATTATATAATATTTCATATTGTAATTATTGTACTATTGATATTTTAAAAAATGAAGGTTAAGACCGAAAAAGTGAAATAATAAATAAATAATTAGTAAAGCATTAAAAAGAGGAAGATAAATAAGTTATTGAAGGGTAGTTTAGGAATAATAACAAATTTAAGATGAAGAAGTGGAAATTTTGTCATATTTGCAAAATTCTAAAACAATTTGCTATAATTGTTATATCATATTTTCATAATGATATCCTATGCAATTTTTCTTACTCAAATAGTTTTGAAAACACCTTTTTTTAAAAAAAAATTTAAACACCCATTTTTTTCCAAAAAAACCCGAGAAAGAAAGTGGAAAAATAAAGAAGTTTATGGTATTAATGACTTTTGTTCGCTTACTAACGGTACTAAGAGTATTTTTTTTTATATATATTTGGAATGGACGTTTAAGAATATTCTTGACAAAAAAAAATGACTAACCATTTTTATCTAAAACTAGAAAGATATGTAAAACTCTATAGGGGTATTTAGTATATTTAAATAGAAAGTAAGATTATTACATGTAACACACAAAAATACAACACTATAGTATAAACAGGTTTCCATGATTTTAAAAATTTGTCATTAGAACATATCTTCACTTTTTTTTTTTAGTAATTTAGGAATTAGATCAACATTTATTTATAGTAATTCAAGTCTGATCACAATATTTCCAATGTCTCAACTAGCTGGTTAACAAATATTTTTTAGTGTCTTCCTCATGCTCTAGTCTAAAAGATCAATGTATTGACAGTGAAAAGATATAAAAGGGTCAAGAAGCCCATAATTCAAGGCAAGAGACAAAAAGAGGGTGTAGAGCAAAGCTATTAATCTTATGACATTTGTGAAATATCAACAAAAAAAAAATGGTTAGATGAGAGAGATGGATAAACATTAGAAATAGCATGGTGAATTATGAAAAAAAAACATTCGAAGTTATCAATTTATTTAAAGTAGAATATAGGAATTAGATTCGTTTAAAGGAAAAAGAAAAAAAAAAAAGAAGTAGAATTAATATGTTGTTATATAAAGGAGCATAGAGAGAAGGCAACAACTCAAGTGATCAATCCATAGAATTAAGCATATTAAAAATATCAATTTAAGATCATGTCGTCGGACTTTGGAGAACATGTAGGAGAACATGCAGGCAGGAAGTACCAGTTCCGCTCGGGAGGAGCTTTCAGATCCATTGATAACTGTGCAAAGGACAGAGTTGTAGTAGAAATTGCCACATGGTCGTTGACTGTGGTTTCGGAAAAGCTTCAGGTTGAGCTCAAGCTTAGAGCTGTGGTGGCTGCTGCTATTGCTTTGTTTACAAAGGGCAAACTCTATCGATTTAAAATTCAGGTTGATGCTAAAACCAATTGTGGTTCGAGTGTCCAAACATATGATGTTGAAGTTTGGATCCCTCTTGTTGGTAAATGGGAAGTTAGATCTCACAGGCTTTGCTCTTAACAACTTAACCATGAACACCATCACCCTATTTTGATTGACTTTCTAAGCAAGTTTATATAAATAAGTGTTTATAAGTATAAAAACAAAAAACAAAAAAAATAATAATAATAAGTAAATAAAACAGAAGTGTTTGTAAACTATTTTAGAAAGTCAATCTAAACGGGCACTAAATTCCATTACAACTGCTCTCTCATGTACTTAATCAGGTTAGATCTATCTATCCTTGCTTTTCTATATCGCAATCAATAAAATAGTTAACTACTTTTGTTAATGTATATTTGATCTTTTCTTTTCTGGTGTGTGAATAATATACATACTTCAATTATATTCTACGTTTAACTCATTTTAGTATTTTTTTTTTCTTCTCATGTGTGAATAATAGCGAGAGAGTGGAGAAAGAAAGAGGAAAAATAAAGAGGTAAATGAGTATTAACAATTTTTGTTTAATCAGAATGGCAAGGGTAGGTTTTATAGGGTATTCTTAAAAAAAATTAAAGTTCAATGCTTTCATCTAAAATTAATAGTAAAAGTACTTTTGGATTTTTTTGAAGGATGTTTAACTGTATTTACTTTTGACACAAAGACGTGTAAAACTCACGGCTATTTAGAATAGTTTAGGCTAGAATGTATATGAGATAGTATTTAAATAGATCAAAGTAATTAGATTACATATAACAGTCACAAAATTATATATAACTATATCATATCATAGTTTAAAATATTGACGTTGATGGAAGTATCAAAGTCTAGTTTTGAAACAAGACATCTTAACTAGATTAACACTTTTTTAACATCTTTATCATGTCCAAAATGATGAATCTTTGTTTCTTTTTTTAAATATCAATAAAACTTCAATTTCAGTAGATGAAAAAGTCAATTTAATTCGTCTCAATCAACTAATTAGTCCAATTTGAATGGATGAAAAACATATGTATTCAAGTTATCTAAATATTGTATTAAGAATTTGGGCAAATGTTCAGTGTATACTTAACTTTCAAGCACCCTAAATATATATTCATTGGTTCAATCTAGTTTGATTAGAACAATACTAATGGAAATGGATTTTGTATCCTAACCAAACATATATTGCTTTCTATGGATGATCAACATACAACAAATTGTCTATCAATCAAAAGGGACAAACAAGTACGTTAATAATCTAAGTTAAAAAACTCACAAATACATGGCATTAGAATAGGGAAGAGATAGAACCTAAAACTCAAGCTTGAAAGCATAAATTACGAGTTAACCCATAATCGGCATATCTAGCTTACATCAATTGACTCTGATTACAAAAAGATGATGAAAATAACTCGAAGAAAACAAGCGATGATATACTCAAAACAGCCACCAGAACTAAAAGATATGACCTATGTGATTAATTAATTAACTATAACTTTTTCTTTTGTTGGTGGAATCTAATTCGTGTACTTAAAAAAATGAAGACAGCTAGCTTTATTAAGAATATAATTTTGAATCTGCTTCTAATATCCTAATATACTATACTAATACCTTAAAAAACTCCACCAACACTCTATCCAATTCAATTTAAGAATATATATACTATCGAACATGGTATCGTAGTCCATTAAACACAAACAAGTATTCGGTCTAAGATAGGTGAATCAAAAAAGATACCATCTTAAAGGGACATATTGAGATGTTGAGAGTCTCATAATCAATAAACTAAAGAGATTGACTCACATTCTTTAATTAGATGAGCTACTTCCTCTCATAACAAATTGGTTTTGAGATAGAACTCTATACTATCAAACAAGTAGCACATATCTACACTTGACAATTAATTTACAAATAATTAGTATAATTTAAACTAACTCATGTAAGCAAACGACCGTTTAATTACATTAAACGTAAGTCAACTAGAACGTGAGAGATGACATTGTATATCAAAAATTAAATTGTATTATCATTATTATTGTGAATCTTTGTGTCCAAATCAAAGGTTTTTAAAGGTATTTTCTCTTTTTTTTTTTTCCAATTGTATGTCGATTAGGATTTGATGGTAATAACGATAATAATGATAAATTTTTCTATATCCTCGTTCTTTCCCTCTTTATTTTAGAGAAAAGAAAATAAAAGTTAAGAGTTGGAATTGTAAAAAAAATAATGAAATACGTATAAATAAAAAACCGAACATTTTTTCTTATGTCGTTTTCTTTCTCCCTATCTTTTAGAGAAAAGAAAAAGACTAAAGATTTTTTTTTAAAATGATGATAAAAGAAAAAAAAGTAAATTGATTTATTTTTGTTTCCTAAAATGATAAAAATGAAATGTTATAAGATATTATGTTATTGTTAATTTTTTACCTTTAAACATAAATAAGTTTAGCCATTACTACTAATATTTTTTTTAAAAAAATATGTATAGGATAAAAATAGATGGCTACAGTCAAGATTGAAAAGACTAGCGTACGGAACCGTTAGTTTTCCACCTTTTGAGAGTTGAGAATATTTCCATGGGTTGAGTTTTTTTTTTCTTTTTGGATTTTAACTTTGGTATTATCCCAAAGCTCATAGAATTTGGCTGGCCATCTAAAGGAACACCAAGATAGAGGAATGGGAGCGTTTGGGTTTTTAGATTCAAAAGGTCTTCCACACTGGAGCATCGGGCTTCTAAATATTGATTGGACTTAAGGTGGATTTTTTTCTGTTTAATTTTTAGGCCAGAAGCTTTTTCAAATAAATTTAATGTGAACCTTAAGTTTGGGCTTTTAGTCATTCATTCCTAAAACATGACTAAAAGGATGTGAGCTTTTAGACATTGTCTTCAACGAATTAAAATCAGAATATCGTCTGCAAAGAGGATGTGGTTAATGCTGCGCAATGCCTTTAAGAGACTTGGAGGTTTTTAGATGATTTAGAATTGCACTGAGATAATCTATAGCCAGAACAAAGGGTCTCCTTGTCGTAGTCCTCTTTTTGAAGTGATTCGACCCTTCGGTTGACCATTTATAATAATTGAGTAATGAACACCCGTAATGCAAGCTTTGATCCACTTTCGCGATCGAAATGAGAAGTTCTTCTTTATCATCATAAAATCAATGAATTTCCAATTGATAGTGTCAAAGGCCTTTTCAATATCAATCTTAATCACATAGCCTTTTCTTTTGCTTGTTTTTCAGAAATCGGCTGCTTCATTTGTCGTTAAAATTGCATCTGTAATTTGCCTATTTTTTACAAAAGCAAATTGGTTGTCTGCAGTAGCACTTGGCAGAGTCTACTTTAGTTTGTTAGCTTAGTCTTAGCAACCACTTTGTAGAGTCAAATAATTTCCAACCACTTTGTAGAGTTAAATAGTTTCTAATATCACCTTAAATCACCAATTGATCTAAAAAAAACTTTAGAGTGATAGGTGAAAACAAATTTAATATTATATCACCCAACTATATTTTATCTAATTCTTTATGACGCGATGATAATACTTAAACCTACCTATGACTTGTAATACTAAAACATCGAGTGGGACCCATACAACCATGGACATAAAATGAAAGGTATGAAAAAGTTTGCTATTAGAATTTACTAAATTTTATGGGACTAAAAAGTTAATATATATTTCTTAAGTTGAGTTAAATTAAATTAAGGTGAAATTGAAGGTATAGCCCTTAATGCTATAGTTAAAAGTACTTTATTTGATATAATATTCCATCTAACACGAATGTAAATTGAAGTATGTTAAAATAGATTTTACTACTCTATAAAGACTTTATATACATAACTATATGTTCATTTTATAAATATATGTATGAAATAATAGTATTGAAATATGACAAGGGATCCATAGAATGCCTACTTCTAAACAATTTTTGACGACTGTGGAACATGTGAGTTTGTATTATTAGGTGTAGTGTATGTTGTTTATTGTATATATTGTGCAATATTTATTAACATCTCATAAACTAAGAACCAATTGGGTTGTTTAAGTAATTACTTTTTAATTTTAATTTCTGTTTATTATTTATTATTAATGTTTTACCTTTGTGTTTATTTTAATTTTGTTTGATTATTACATTATTTTTAGCATTATTTAACTTTTGTCTTAAATTAATAAATTTTATTTAAAGTTTTACCATGTTTCTAATTTCTAATTTACAGTGTTGTGTTTGGTAAGTAGTGTAAAATTACATTATCGTTGCTTATCATTCACAATCAATCAAGGCTATAGCTACTGATTTCTTGATGATAAAAAGTTGCATCACTAATAGACACTCGAGAAGAAATGTCAGACATGTGTTCGAGGTGTATTGGTGCATGTCGGTGTTCCAAATGCCGATACATGGAAGAAAGATTGCAGTCTGATAAATTTTATCATCGAAGATTACTGACTTTGACCATGAACTTAAACTTAAAGAAAGTATGTTTTTGCCATTGGATCCAACCTCAACGCTACCACTGATTACACGACAAACACCATAAAGCTTGCTTCAAACCTCACTCTTTCTGTTAGCTCAGCCACTGCCCAACTAGGCTAGCTCAAGGACAAATATGTCCGATAATGCCATCCACCCGATTCAGTTTCACACTCATCTTTAATCAATAAGCTAAAAACCGTTTAAGCGTAAGCATTATTATATGATTTACAAATATATATATTCCTTTGTGGATAGATTTTATATTATCAGTTTTCTTAATTAGAAATGTTTATGTCACATTTCTTTCAGTAAAGTTCTTACACACATTAATTATTAGCATTATTTTACATTACATATATTTATAATTATATTTAAGTTTTCGTCTTAATTATTTATTATATTATATTATTACTTCATTTATTTTCCAAAATTCTGAATTGATTCGAATCACTTGCTCAATATGTTCAACCTGTATACATCTTATTAAATCTAAGCGAGAAAAGCTACACCCACCTTTATATCGAATTAGTTGGAGGTCATTTGAGCTAACTCAACACGTTCACTCCCATTCTAGCTATCTAATTATTGCTTGCAAGGTGATTGCATCGTCATTCCTACAACATGACGAACTTTCTATGTATGTATTTGTGCTTATTGAAAATTAAAAAAAAAAAAAAAGAGATGTTCATGTAATACATATAAAATATTTACAAAATATTGCAAAATTTTACATTTTTATCTATGCATTTTGATAAATGTTGATCATAAAATTTATCAGAGTGTTGTTATCTTGTGAGGAGGACTCCAAATACATAAAGGAAGAATAATGAAACCAAAAACACATTTGCTTTAGATAAAATTTAAATAAATTTTTTATTGTTCTCTTAACATTATAAATTTTAGACATTTTGGTATGTTTGAACATAGTTTTGTCATTTAAAATGATTACCGTAAAATTTAAATTTAGGTTTACTTTCAAATATAGTAAAATATTAAAGACTATCTACTATGCATATTTATATATGTCATAATAGAAATAAATAGTAATCTAATTCCATCTATGTTAGATGAGTAGTGATATTTTCTTATATTTAAAAATGTTTTTAACAATTTTATCATTTAACTTTTTAGGTATAGGATATTTTTTCAAAAGTAATTATACCAAACATAAAATATAAATGTTATAAAATTGATATATCAAAGTAGTTATCATTTAGTATATATCATATTTATTAGTAGGAAAGTGTTTGTAACGTCCAACCTACGATTTAGACCCGTATATAAAATTCTCATATTTGACAGACTTTGAACACATTTTTCTGTGCTATTTAACATATTTATTCAAATACGGTCATTAATTGGCTTTATTTTACTTTTCTCTTCAAGTTGAATTTTGTAGACGAACACACCAACTTCTTCTTCTCTCATATCATGTCACGCTATATGTAATTATAAAAATAAAATAGAAGAAAAGAAATGCAAAAGACAATATAGAAAATACATAACATACATATATATTGATAGGATTAATTAATTTATTTTATAATCCCATTATTTATAGATCTATATATATTGATAGTAAAGGAGGGGAGTACATAACATACATATGCATAAAAGCAATAACTTTAGGTGGGAGTTACAAGGGATATCCCTTGTCAGCCAGAAGATGGGTAGAATACTACGAAGGATGTGAGCTCCAAGAAATTCTCCCATCTCTTCTCCCACACAACAGCCTCACAGTTTACCTCAATATTATTTTCATCCTTACACTTCAACCCCAGACGCCAATTGGTTCCAGCCACCACTTGCGACTCGCACTTCAATACACTAAGAAGGTACAAGTAAGGACGTTCATGGCGGTGTTTTATGTTGTATTCTGTTACTGCCCATTGTGCTACTTCTTTCGCATGTTCACCATCTGAATTCTCACATGGTCGATAATCTCCAACAATTGGTTCAGGAGACATTTTTCTACCTTTCTTTCAATCCACACAAAGCTCTTATGGAATTTTTAATTCGTGATTTGTTTCGAAACAAGGGTGTTTCAAATTTATACTACTCCAATTTATTCCACTCTTTTCCTTCGACTTAATTTATTATTAATTCTTTAATTTGTGGAATCTAATACTCTACTTCTAAAAGGTAATTAAGTAAGAAGGAAAAGTAGTTTATTAAAATATGAGAATTTTGAATTCCAAAAGCTAAACTATATATACATGCTTTTTGTGAGTTACACAACGTATTTATTTAAATAATAATATGTATTATATTTAAAATATATGCTTCAAATAAACTTATGTTCATGTATAAGTGAACAGTGAACATATATATTTCAAGATTTTAAACTTCTGACATGACCTTGATGCATTTTGCTTAATTAACAGGAGGATCACCTTAACATTTTTATTGTCTAGTATTAAAATTTGTACCTACCATTGTCATATATAAATCACATTTAGTAGGTCTTTAGAAGTGAATTTACCTGTGTTTAGATCACTTATATCATCTAAAGCATAGAAATTTGAGTATAGGTTTTCTAGTCTTTCTAAATAAAAGTAAAGGTGTGTTTGGGAATACATTTTCAAGTGTTTTTTAGTTCTTAATTTTTTATAAAAAATTATGAAGAAATGGTGGAAAACCTTCTAATCATATTGAAGTGTTTCGAAAACATGCCAAATAGCGTTTGAAATGTAGTTCAACCAAGTAGTTATATTAATTTTGTTTAAAGGAAATTGCATCCAATAAAAAAAAAATCGAAAAAAGCAGAACATAGTACATTTTTTTTTCATATTGCAAATATGACAAATATGACAAGTAATTAACGATATTAAGACAACTATCGAAGGGATATGGAGCACTATCAAAGAGTTATTCGTTTTTAAATTTACCATTTTTGTAATTTAGAAAATGTAGTAACATGAGCTCTATTATCCTAAATTATTTTGCTATTTTTGCAAGTGTACTTTTATTTAAATTGTTCAAAAGTTTACTTTTCTTTTAAGATGTGTTCAAATTTTTGTTTTATTCGTTTGAAAATAGTTGTTTTGTTTAGATCACATGCATGAAATAAAAGATAGGGAGAAGTTGGGATTTTGCATTACTATGTTAAAGTGAAAGAGATACATTCTTCATTATCCTATGTGTGGAACTAACAATTTTTTTAAGAAAAATTAAACATTGATTTTGCCCCAATGATTCTAAATTATCCTTTTTTGTCTTTTAAATTAGTTTTAGAAAAGCATGCAATTCAAGAGGCCAATTTGAGTATATATGTTATTGAAGAGGCCAATTTGAGTATATATGTTAGTAAAAGTATGGATTTGAGGTTTAAAGAAAGAACAAGAAACACATGAAGAAAAGCATTTTTGTTATTTACATGACTTTTCTAAAATGTAATAGACTAATCCAATATTGGTCTATTAATAAAATCGAGGTATTTTAAAAAATAACAAACCATTGAAACTATTTACAAAATATAGCAAATATATAAAAAAAAGACTTAAAAAACGGCTGATACATTGATGAATTTTGTTATATTTTGTAAATAGTTTTATATTTTATTTACAACTGGTTTGATAAATTATTTATTTTTAATATTTTACTCTTGAAAAACCATTAATGTTTTTATCCCCGAAAAGAAAGATGTCAACATTTTTTTAGAGTTGAGTAGAGTAAATAACAACGTTTTTAACCTTTCTTTTTTCTTTTCTTTTTTCATTTTTGAGAAATTCTTATGGATATAGAATAAACTAGTGAATCGGATCCAAATTTATCCATTAAAATAAGGAAAATTTACGTATATATGAGAAAATTGAAACTATCTTTTATAAATTTGAGGAAATATATTAATTTTCTTTTATTTCAAAAATACACCTAACTTTTTACTCAAATATTCGCCTTCCATCTTTTTTTTTTTTTTATCGGTGAGTCATTCTTTAGATTTATTCATCCATTGTTTTTATTCTGATCTTTGTTTGTTTTTTCAAATAGTGTCCATCTCATTGCTACAAATCTGACAATATTTGACGCTTACAGTCTTGATATTCTTGACAGTTTTATTAAAAGTTGTCAAGTAGAAAAAAAACGTCAAGAATAACCAATAGGAAAAAAATGCATAAATATTTATTTTTTATTTTTTATTTTAAATACTTGACTGATTAAAAACGTCAAAACTAATTTTATTTACTTGACATTTAAAAAATGTCGAGTAATACAAACAATTTTTTTTCAATTTTTTCTCAAATTTTCCATTTTTCTCCAATTTTGTAAAAAAAAAAAAACTTTTTCCTTTTTTTCCCAAGATTTCCTTTTCCCCCAATTTCTAAAAAGCCCTAATTATCTTCCCCAAATTTTTACTCATATTTTCTGCATCCACCAATTCTTCTCCTAACTTCAAACTTTCTCCCCCAAAATTTCTCATCCACGAAAGCCACGACCGCCCACCACAAAAATCCCTATTTTCTTCCTCCTTTCTCTCTACCAATTTCATGAAAATTCCTATTTTTCTTCCCCCTTCTCCAAGTTTTTTTTTTCAAAAATCCCTAACTATCCACCGCCCCAAGCTCCACTCCATCGTCGACGGCTGAGACTCCACCACTCGCGCACTCCTCGCCCAACTCACCGTGCTCATCGTAAGTCTTCTACACATATTCAAAGGACTTTCGGTTTTCCTTTATCCACACATTGCAACTTGTCGGGCTCGACACAACTCGCCTACCTCCTTGCTCGATGATGAAGGAAATATTGAAACCATGTTAAATGTTTTATGAATATGTAGAATAATCTCTTTTATTTCTCCCAAGGTTTTTGTTACTGGAATATATATAAGCCATTTGGTATCGGATGTTGTTTTACAACTTAATTTAGTGAGTTTTGATATGTCTTTTATAACGTCATTTACCTGTTATATTCTGTTTAGGTAAAGAGCTTCTCTAGATTGAAAACCCAAAATATCTTGAAATATCTTTTGTCTGTTTTTTCATTGTGGATTCCTCGTTTCATTGCATTTCAAATATTTATACACTCCAAGAAAAACTACCTACTATGCCAGTTGAGTTAACTAAAGAATAGCTAATGTTTGTTACTATATTTAATTTTGAGAGTTTTATTGCAAGAAACAGGGGTGAGAGAGTGCTTTGCATTCTTATACTTGAAGCTTCGATCTCATCTCACTTCTTCCATCGTGTACATGTCTGAAGAAACCTCAACCCAAGTAACTAGGAAAAATTAGTTTGTGGGAATTACTTGTGAGAACAGGATTATATATTTCATGGTTGACATTTTGCAATTGACATTTTGCACTTTGCATGTACAAATGAACACCATCATTTCTATTCATGAAAAATATTCAGGAGTGGTTGTATATATATTGGTTTGATGTGCCCTAAACCTCAACCCTATCTAGTGCTTTATGCACACATACACACACTTGAACTCTCTGTATTTGTCTCTTTTTGTCTCCATGAATAATGAGAAGTCAATACAAACAGATGAATTCTCTCTGTTTGGTTCTCTTTCTCTATCTCGATGTTGGAGAAAACCTAAATATTTGAGGCATTGATTTCAGGAATTGGTGCAAGGGTTTGATCAAGAGGCTGCTGCAGTTGTTGTGGCAAGATTAACTTCATAAAAAATGGAGATGGGGTATTCTTAAATGCTTATATCCCTAAAAATGCTTATATCACTTATATTTATTCGTTTACGTCACCAATAATTCTCTTCAAATATTTTAAACTGCATTGTTTTGGCTTCGGAAACTTAAAAGAGAAATTGGGAGACGACTCCAGGGTTTAGGGAATTTTATATAGGATTCCTACCTTCAAAAAGTTTACTTTGTCATGTGTGCTGAAATTCATGCGTTCCTCTATTATATTTATTCTAAGGTGTTCTTTTACAACATAAGCTCGCTCTATCTTGAATTAGTTTATAGATTTTGGTTGCTGATATTAAATTCTACAAACGCTCATCAAGTACATGGTTAGGAAATAAGTTCTTGATTAGAAACAAGATTCATAATATATATAATGTTTCTTTTACATTCACATTACTACATGGTAGTCCTCCATTTTCTTCTTTGTTGTGGTAATGTTGGTTCACAAATGTATGTGTTATGGATGCTTATATTCATGTTGTCTTTGTAGGTTCAACCGGAGTCGACAACTTCATGAGTTTTCTTTCAAAGAACATTTTCAGAGACGAACATTCTCGGTTGGTCGTTTATGCTTCTGCATAAAATCTTGTTAGATGTATTCTAATGCTATTTAAAATATTTTTTGATTAAGGGTTGAGATTCCGTACTTGTAAATTGTTGACACTTGATTGGAAATGTACGGATATTATAAATTGTATTATATCATATATATTAAAATTAAAGTGTTGACTACATTTTTCTATATGGGTGTCAATATTATAAATTCAAAATTTTCATTCTCAGTTACATTATTATCATTCAAATGGTTCATGTAATGGTGGAGCGACAAGGAGAACAGGAAAAAAACTGTAGTAAATTTAGAAATTTGCAACAGAAAATAAATGAAGTAATAAATGAATTTGTGACAGTTATTAATTGTTGTCAATCCGAAAACGATGACAGTTGTTTAATAAAATAAATCATCACGATTGCCCTATATGTGACAGGAAAAAAATGTCGTCAATAGCAAAACAATAACATTTTTATACAAAAAAAATTGTCGCGATTAACATATTCATGACAATTAAAAAATGTCACAATAAATGAATTCGCGACATTTATTTAACCGTCGTTAATACACAAATGATGATAGTTATTTGTTGTCATAAAATAAAATATGACAGTTATTTGACGTCGTTGAATTCTGATTAACGACATTTATTTCATATCATAAAAACTTATTGTAACAGTTTTTAAAAACTGTCAAAAACTGTCATCGAAGGACTTTCCATGACTCCCGCTTCTATGACTGAAAATAATTGTCGCGAATTTCGTTTACGACAGTAAATAACTGTCGTCATAGACCACTTTTCTACTAGTGCATATTCTTACTATTTTCTAAAATACTACTTGTAATTAACAAAAATGCTAAACTTCTTTTAGCAAAATATAGTAAAATTTTAGATTATGTCAATAGTAAACAATAAATACTGACAGATACGGTAGGCTTCTATTATTTATGTTGTGATAGAATTTTGTAAATTTTTCTGTTCATATTTTACCAACAATGTCGGACAAAGTGTGTATATATATCCTAGTAATTAACTATAAGGAGCATCTCATTATCTTAAGTTTCTCATTAAAATGAAACGTAGAATACCTTTTTTATTCTTTTGAATTACAAAAGTATTTGAAATATTCGGACTCCTTCTTCGTGTGTTTAATTTCTCACATTGGCCCTCTTGAATTGAATGCTTTTCTAAAACTAATTTAAAAGAAGAAAAAAAAGGATAATTTAGAATCATTGGGGCAAAATCAATGTTTAATTTTTTAGAAAAAATTGTTAGTTCCACACATAGGATAATGAAGAATGTATCTCTTTCACTTTAACATAGTAATGTAAAAACCCAACTTCTCCCTATCTTTTATTTCATGCATGTGATCTAAACAAAACAACTATTTTCAAACGAATAAAACAAAAACTTTGAACACATCTAAAAAGAAAAGTAAACTTTTGAACAATTTAAATAAAAGTACACTTGCAAAAATAGCAAAATAATTGAGGATAATAGAGCTCATGTTACTACATTTTCTAAATTACAAAAATGGTAAATTTAAAAAACGAATAACCCTCTGATAGTGCTTAATATCCCTTCGATAGTTGTCTTAATATCGTTAATTACTTGTCATATTTGTCATATTTGCAATATGAAAAAAAAAGGTACTATGTGCTGGTTTTTTCGATTTTTTTTTCTTGATTGGATGCAATTTCCTTTAAACAAAATTAATATAACTACTTGGTTGAACTACACTTCAAACGCTATTTGACAATGGTAGGTACAAATTTTAATATTAGACAATAAAAAGGTTAAGGCGATCATCCTGTTAATTAAGCAAGAATGCATCAAGGTCATGTCAGAAATTTAAAATCTTGAAATATATATGTTCACTGTTCACATGAACACAAGTTTATTTGAAGCATATATTTTAAATATTATACATATTATTATTTAAATAAATACGTTATGTAACTCAAAAAAAGCATGTATATATAGTTTAGCTTTTGGAATTCAAAATTCTCATATTTTAATAAACTACTTTTCCTTCTTACTTAATTACCTTTTAGAAGTAGAGTATTAGATTCCACAAATTAAAGAATTAATAATAAATTAAGTCGAAGGAAAAGAGTAGAATAAATTGGAGTAGTATAAATTTGAAACCCCCTTGTTTCGAAACAAATCACGAATTAAAAATTCCATAAGAGCTTTGTGTGGATTGAAAGAAAGGTAGAAAAATGTCTCCTGAACCAATTGTTGGAGATTATCGACCATGTGAGAATTCAGATGGTGAACATGCGAAAGATGTAGCACAATGGGCAGTAACAGAATACAACATAAAACACCGCCCTGAAGGTCATTACTTGTACCTTGTTAGAGTATTGAAGTG
Source organism: Cucumis sativus (assembly GCF_000004075.3). Classification (NCBI taxonomy): domain Eukaryota; kingdom Viridiplantae; phylum Streptophyta; class Magnoliopsida; order Cucurbitales; family Cucurbitaceae; genus Cucumis; species Cucumis sativus. Next base: position 7,110,117 of record NC_026661.2, on the reverse strand, counting down.
CGAGTCGCAAGTGGTGGCTGGAACCAATTGGCGTCTGCTGTTGGAGTGTAAGGATGAAAATAATTGTGTGGAAATCTATCAGGCCGTTGTGTGGGAGAAGGTATGGGAAAATTTCAGGCAGCTCACATCCTTCGTACGAATCATACCTGTCCTTTCTCATGAATAAACTTACTCCCTACCTAAACTTATTGCTTTTATGCATAAGTATATACTATGTTATGTACTTCCCCTCATATATAGATCTATAAATAAGGAGATTATAAAATAAATCAATTACTCCAAAAATATATAAGTTATGTACTTACTCCAAAAATGGTGTGATATGATAAGAGAGCGAGATATTAGTCGAAGAAGTTTTGGTGTGTCCTCTACAAAAAGAAAAGTATAATAAAGCTAAATAATGATAGTATTTGAATAAATATGTTAAATAACGCAGAAAAATGTGTCGAAAGTGTCAAGTGTCCAATCTAAGAATTTTGGATACTAGTCTAAATTCTATGCTTGGGACATTACAAACACTGCGGATAGATATGATATATAATAAATGATAATTATTTTGATATATCAATTTTATAACTTTTATATTTTATGTTTGGTATATTAGTTAAGTGATCGTATATACCAAAAATAAAGTACATTTTATGACTGATATACAATAAGTATTGTATTTTGAAATTTTGGACTATATTGGATTGACAAAGCAACTAAACTGAAGTGGCAGTATAGGTAAGCAACAAACGAATGTATGTATATACCTATAATGCTTTCTTTTTAAGTGTTGAATTCACCAAACACGGTATTTTTAAACGCTTGCATTATAATAGAGTTAGCAAATGGTTAACTTATTAACTAAAACAATTTAGATGTTGGTGAGCATTTTTTGAAGATTTTCAAAAAAATAAATCCTTCTAAAAAATGGAAACTAGCTAATGGATGATATTGGTTTCACAATGTATTTTAGCTCAGGACTTTTTCTAACAAAATGGATTTGAAGTTAAAGTTAACTCAAAGTATTTAAAATAAAAGATAAATATTTATACATTTTTTTACTATTGATTATTTTTTACGTTTTTTTTTTTTTACTTGACAGTTTTTATTAACATTGTCAAGAATATCAAAATTGCAAGCGTCAAATATTGTCAATTTTGTAGCAATGAGATAAACATGATTTGAAAAAACAAACAAAGATCAGAATAAAAACATTAGATGAATAAAATGAAAGAATGACTCATCGATAAAAAAAAAAAAAAAGGAAGACGAATAATTGAGTAAAACGTCGAGGGTATTTTTGGAATAAAAGAAAATTAATATATTTCCTCCAATTTTTTTCTTGCCATAGGATGTAGATAATTTCAATTTTCTTCTATATAAATTTCCCTTATTTTAATAGATAAATTTGGATCTGATTCACTTATTTAATTTTTATATTCATAAGAATTTCTCCAAAGTGAAAAAAGAAAAGAAAATAGAAAGTTTAAACACGTGTTATTTACTCTACTCAACTCTAAAAAAAATGTTGATGTCTTTCTTTTGGGTGATAAAACATTACTGGTTTTTCAAGAGTAAAATATTAAAAATAAAAATGACTATAAAACTATTTACAAAATATAACAAACTTCATCAAACTATTAGTCATTTCTTTTAAGTTTTTTTTCCTATATATTTATTATATTTTGTAAATAGTTTCAATGGTTTGTATTTGATAAGTCCTAACAAAAATGTAAATAACAAAAATGCTAAAAAAAATAAAAAAGTACAGTAAAATTTTAGATTTTTTCCATGATAAGTACTCACATATACGATAGACTTCTATCAATTTTTATTGTCATACAATCTTGTAAATACTTCGGTTCATTTTTTATAATAATTCACCATGCACAACAAAGTGTGTATATCCTAGAAATTAAGTATATGCACTATTTTAATTTAGATTTTGATGGTTGACAATTTCGTTTTTCATTTTTATCTTTTTAAAATTAAACTTATAACACCTCTTTCACCATCCAACAACTGGTTTGGATATTTATATTTTTACTCATCAAATTTAAAATCTAAGAAAAAATAGTTTTAGATATGAGGGAATTTTTGGAACTCAAATTTTCATCTCATGGGAAAACAACACTTCAGTAGTAAATGAATGCTAAGCTAAAATCACTATTAGCACATAGATTTATTTTTCTTTAGAGATGAACATTTTAAAAAAATGTTTAAGTAAAATTACTACGAGAGAAAATATACTTAATTATTTTTTTTAAAGAAAATAAAAGATCAAACAAAATAGTCACTAGACGAGACTTGAATTTCGATAGTTTTCGAACAACGGCTAAATAAGACACGGAAACAACTACAAGCATGGATATGTAATTTGGTATTTTTCTCATCGTCATCAGGCAGTTGTTGTGAAGAATTGTCTAGAGAAAGAAGTTTGCACCTTTTTTTTTTAATTCACAATTTCTCATTAAAAAGAAACGTAGAATACCTTTTTTATTCTTTTGAATTACAAAAGTATTTGAAATATTCGGTGTACGGACTCCTTCTTCTTCGTGTGTTTAATTTCTCACATTGGCCTCTTGAATTGAATGCTTTTCTAAAACTAATTTAAAAGAAAAAAAAAAGAGGATAATTTAGAATCATTGGGGCCAAATCAAAGTTTAATTTTTTAAAAAATATTTGTTACTTCCACACATAGGATAATGAAGAATGTATCTCTTTCACTTTACCATAGTAATGTAAAATCCCAACTTCTCCCTATCTTTTATCTCATGCATGTGACCTAAACAAAACAACTATTTTCAAACTAATAAAACAAAAGCTTTGAACACATCTAAAAAGAAAAGTAAACTTTTGAACAATTTCAATAAAAGTACACTTGCAAAAATAGCAAAATAATTTAGGATAATAGAGCTCATGTTACTACATTTTCTAAATTGCAAAAATGGTAAATTTAAAAAACGAATAACTCTTTGATAGTGCTTCATATCCCTTCGATAGTTGTCTTAATATCGTTAATTACTGGTCATATTTGTCATATTTGCAATATGAAAAAAAAAAAAGGTACTATGTTCTACTTTTTTTTATTTTTTTTTATTGGATGCAATTTCCTATAAACAAAATTAATATAACTACTTGGTTGAACTACATTTCAAACGCTATTTGGCATGTTTTCGAAACATTTCAATACGATTAGAAGGTTTTCCACCATTTCTTCATAATTTTTTATAAAAAATTAAGAACTAAAAAACACTTGAAAATGTATTCCCAAACACACCTTTACTTTTATTTAGAAAGACTAGAAAACCTATACTCAAATTTCTATGCTTTAGATGATATAAGTGATCTAAACACAGGTAAATTAACTTCTAAAGACCTACTAAATGTGATTTATATATGACAATGGTAAGTACAAATTTTAATACTAGACCTTAAAAAGGTTAAGGTGATCCTCCTGTTAATTAAGCAAAATGCGAGGTCATGCATGTCAGAAATTTAAAATCTTGAAATATATATGTTCACTGTTCACTTATACATGAACAGAAGTTTATTTTTGAAGCATATATTTTAAATATTATATGAATTATTATTTAAATAAATACGTTGTGTAACTCACAAAAAGCATGTATATATAGTTTAGCTTTTGGAATTCAAAATTCTCATATTTTAATAAACCTACTTTTCCTTCTTACTTAATTACCTTTTAGAAGTAGAGTATTAGATTCCACAAATTAAAGAATTAATAATAAATTAAGTCGAAGGAAAAGAGTGGAATAAATTGGAGTAGTATAAATTTGAAACCCCCTTGTTTCGAAACAAATCACGAATTAAAAATTCCATAAGAGCTTTGTGTGTATTGAAAGAAAGTAAGGTAGAAAAATGTCTTCTCATGTAATTGTTGGAGATTATCGACCATGTGAGAATTCAGATGGTCCACATGCGAAAGAAGTAGCACAATGGGCAGTAACAGAATACAACCTAAAACACCGCCATGAACGTCCTTACTTGTACCTTCTTAGTGTATTGAAGTGCGAGTCGCAAGTGGTGGGTGGAACCAATTGGCGTCTGGAGTTGAAGTGTAAGGATGAAAATAATATTGAGGTAAACTGTGAGGCTGTTGTGTGGGAGAAGGAATGGGAGAATTTCAAGGAGCTCACATCCTTCATAGTATTCTACCCATCTTCTGGTTGACAAGGGATATCCCCTTGTAACTCCCTACCTAAAGCTATTGCTTTTATGCATATGTATGTTATGTACTTCCCCTCCTTTACGATCAATATATATATATATATATACCTATAAATAATGGTATTATAAAATAAATCAATTAATCCTATAATATATATACGTTATGTATTTACTATGTTGTGTTTTCTTCTATTTTATAATTACATATGGTGTGACATGATATGAGAGTGATGTATTAGTAGAAGAAGTTGGTGTGTCCTCCACAAAATTCAACTTAAAAGAGAAAAGTGAAAATAAAGCCAAATAATGATAGTATTTGAATAAATATGTTAAATAACGAATGTGTCGAAAGTGTCAAGTGTTCAAATTGAGAATTTTGGATACTAGTCTAAATCCTAGGCTTGAAACATTACAAACACTTTCCTAGTAATAATGATATATAATAAATGATAATTATTTTTTTATTTATAAAGATACATTATGAAAGATGATGCAAAGGGAAATCTTCACAAGGAAGACGTTCCAAAGCAGCCCCTTCAATCCTGCTTCATTAAAATATCAAAGGTAAATACAAGAAGCAGGAGATAATAGAGGGCTAGAGGGAAGCCCAAGAAACTTGAAACGCTAAAAAGCATCTAAGTTTAATGCAATAGAGCTAGGCGAGTAATTTTTGAAGAGAGAAGATCGGCTTGTCCAAAAACCCGTTATGGCTTGTATGTCTTCTCATACAGAATCAACTTTTTTTTCTTCCCCCCTAAAAATCATTCTGTTTCTTTCATTCCAAATGTTCCAAAGAGTAGCAGCCACCAGGTATTGTTTGATAGTTTGCTTTTTCGTTTTACCTTTTGTTTTGAAGAGATCTTTGCATAAGGTAGTGGAATTTGGAAAGAGCAGGGATTTGCCCAGTATAACTTCAACTTTCTTCAAGAGATTTGTTGAGAAGGGGCAGTGGGTGAAAAAATGTTGTCTGTCTTCCTCAGCAGCTTTGCATAGGATGCACCAAGAGGGCTTTAAATTCCACGTTGGGAGCCTTCTCTGTAGCATATCCATTGTATTGATACACTCATGTAGGAGAGTCCATACGAAGAATTTGCATCTTTTGGGGATGGTAGATTTCCATAAGTTGTTATAGATCTCCCCATCATCTTCGTTGGTCTCGTCTTGGTTGTTTAGAGGTCTTGCAAGTTTGATGGAAGCCACAGTGAAGCTGCCATTGTTGTTTAAAGTCCAACGAGGATTGTCAAATCCTGAATCAGGCAAGGGAGGGAGGGAGACTTTCATATCTTCCCAAAGAACTTCCTCGACACTTCTTAACGGTCTTCGAGGGTAGAGGTCCCAGTCGGCTTTTTCTGCATTCCACATGTTTGCAATGGAATCTCCTTTCTTGGTAGAAAGAGCAAATAATCTTGGGTTGGTCTGTGTGAATGGACTAAGTTCATGCCATCGGCTGTGCCAGAACAAGAGGGAGTCTCCCCTTTTAATGGACCATTTGATTTGAGGAAGGACCCAGTCAACTCCTTTAATGATAGACATCCAGGGTGCTTTGGAGCTGCTATATTTGCTTTTGGTTGGAAGTTCACCCAAATATGATCGATTGTTCATATTTAGCAGTGATTATGCGTTTCCACAGAGGATTATTTTCTCCATAAAATCTCCAGATCCACTTGCTTAGTAGAGCAAAATTTGTACTTTGAACGCTGTTAATGCCCAGGCCACCTTTGTTGATAGGAGACAGCACCGTTGACCATTTGATGAGGTTGGTGTTTTTCTTATCAAAGGTGTCTCTCCAGAGGAAATTTCTCCATATTGTTTCAATATCTTTGTAGACAGATTTGGGGGCTTGAAAACCGAAATGTGATAATTAGGAATGCTAGCTAATGTAGCTTTAATAAGAGTTATCTTGCTACCTCTGGAAAGAGAAGCATATTTCCAGTTGTTGATTTTCTTCTGGAGTTTTTTCGTTGTTTCAGACCAAAAATGTCTAGAGTTCGGTTCCCAAATATTGAATAGGGTAGGAAATTAACTAAGAAGCCCCATTTAGCCCGTCACATAATTTGTTCTCTGTGTATCAATGTTGATAGGAGAGATCGTGGATTTGTTGAGGTTGATGTTGAGACCTGAGGCCAATTCAAAAAGCCGAAGGGCATTCCTCATATTATTTATGGTTTCTTCATCGTCCTCCATAAAAAGAAGGATATCATCAGCAAAGAGGAGATGAGTAAGGTTATGTTTCCCATTGAAACTAACTCTCTTTTATCAAGTTTTGTTTCTCCAAGTGATTAAGAAGTATGCTGAGATAATCCATCACGAGAACAAAAATGAATGGAGAGATCGGATCACCTTGCCGGATGCCTCTTGTGGGTTTAATTTTACCTCTGGGTCTTCCGTTGATAAGGATGGAGTATTGAACACTAGTAATACAAGCTTCAATCCATTTACGCCATTTTTGTGGAAAGCCTTTTTTATGCAGCATAAAATCGATGAAAGCCCAGTTGATTTTATCAAAAGCCTTTTCGATACATGCTTGAGCACATATCCTTTTATTATTATTTTTTTTTTGCTTCTAGAAATCCACAGCTTCATTTGCAATCAAAATGGCATCCGTAATCTGCCTCCCTCTAACGAAAGCTAATTGGTTCTCTGAGATTATATTAGGCAGAACTTGTTTTAGTCTTTCAGCGATAACTTTAGCAATAAGCTTGTACATACCAGTTGTAAGGCTTATGGGCCTATAATCCGAAGGGGCTGTGCATGTATCCTTTTTTGCAATGAGAGCAATAAAGGTAGAATTCACAATACTGTTGATGATGCAATTTTTATGGAAGTCATTGAAGATTTCCAATATATTTTCTTTTGTGAAATTCCAAGTGTCCTTGAGAAACTCCATAGTAAAGCCACCTGGTCCCGAAGATTTATTTTTGGGGAAGTTTTTTAGAGCATTGTATATCTCTTTTGCAGAAAAAATTTTGCACAGGTCATCATGGTCTGTCTCTTTTATAAGAGTCCAGGGGGCGTTGTCAATGAACCAAAGATCTCTTTTCTTTTCCGTATAGATTTCCCCAAAATGATCGATGAAGGTTTTCTCAATGTCCCTATCAGTTGTACACAGAGCATCTTGAGCAGTGTAAATGCTTGATATGAAGCTTCTCCTTTGCCCAACAGAGTAGATTTTATGATAAAAAGCTGAATTTTCGTTAAGTGATCGTATAACTTTTATATTTTATGTTTGATATATTAGTTAAGTGATCGTATAGACCAAAAATAAAGTACAGTATATCAAACATATTGCCCAAAATACATATTGTGTGATGCACCAAAATCAGGATTGATTTGGAATAATAAAGAATGGGAATCTGCTTCATTATATTGGATTTTGTTTTATCTCTACATTTGGAAATTTTGAAAAAATATTGCTATACCTAAAAATTTAAATGATAAAATTGTTAAAAACATCTAGCAATATAAGAAAATATCACTATCCATTTGACATAGGTGAAATTAGACTATTATTTGTTTATATAATGACATATATAAATATGCATAGTAGATAGGTTCTAATATTTTACTATATTTTGGAAGTAATCCTAAATTTTATGGTAATTATTTTAAATGACAAAGCTGTGTTCAAACAAACCAAAATATCTAAAAATTTTAATGTTAGGAGAACAATAAAAAATTTATTTAAATTTTATCTAAAGCAAATGATTTTTTGGTTTCATTATTATTATTTGGACTACTCCTCCCAAGATCACAACACTCTCTTCTATCAAAATACATTGATGAAATCTAAAATTTTGCAATATTTTGTAAATACTTTATATGTAATACATAAACATCTCCGTTTTAGAGTTTTCAATAAGCACAAATACATTCATAGACAGTTCCATTGTCGTGTTTTAGGAATGATGATGCAGTCACCTTGCAAGCAATAATTAGATAGCTAGAATGGGAGTGAACGTGTTGAGTTAGCTCAAATGACCTCCAACTAATTCGTTCAGGATAGCAAATTTGACAAAATATTGACAATATATTACAAAAAATTTAGATTCTATCAATAATAGACATTGATAAACTTTTATCGGTGACATTGTCTGTAGAAGTCTATCAGTTTCTACCTTTAACAGAACTCTGAATTTGCTATAACTTGTGAGTATTTACATATATTTTGCTATTTTAAAAAATGCTCCTATATATATAGGGAAGAAAATTTTGGTGCATCCATGATGCATCCATCTTTGTGTCTTTCTATCTCTCCACTCCATGAATTTAAAATTAAATGTTATTTAAAAAAAAACATTTTGTTTTCTTATAGTAGAGAGATTGGTGGTATGTAGACAGATGCATCCTAGATCATAATTTTCACAATCTACCAAAGATTATTCATAACTAAATATATATATTCCTTTAGATTATATATATATATTTCTAAATGTGTGTTTTGTGATGCGAGCATAAATGGTGGATAAAGATTTTGGGTGTCTATACTTTTTACCGATGATCTTGGACTGTCACTGAGTTTTGATTTTGTTGATGGGCAATGCATGCATGCCAACGTAGATAAAATTAGTGTACACAAAATCTTAAAATCAATCGGTAAGGAAAGGAATAACTCTTTTATTTTACAAGAAATTTGAGTTTCTTTTGTTTTTTCAACGGGGAATTTTCAACATCTTCAACAAAAGTTAGTGGTATATTTATAAAGGTGGAAAGTGGTTGTAGAAAAAGATGTGTGTGGAGATCAAAGTTTGTGAGAGGAGTAGTTTCGGTACGCTTAAACGATTTTCTCACTTATTAATTAAAGATGAGTGTGAAACTGAATCGGGTGGATGGATTATCGGACATATTTGTCCTTGAGCTAGCCTAGTTGGGCAGTGGCTGAGCATAATAGAAAGAGAGGTTTGAAGCGAGCTTTATGGTGTTTGTCGTTTAATCAGTGGTAGCGTTGAGGCTGGGTCCAATAGCAAAAACATACTCTCTTTAAGCTTAAGTTCATGGTCAAAGTCGGTGATCTTTGTTGATAAAATTTATCAGACTGCAATCTTTTTTCCATGTATCGGCATTTGGAACACCGACATGCACCAATACACCTCGAACACATGTCTGACATTCCTGCTCGAGTGTATATTAGTGATGCAACTTCTTATCATCAAGAATTGTTTAGCCTTGATTGCTTGTGAATGATAAGCAACAATAATGTAATTCTACCGTACTTACCAAACACAACACTATAAATTAGAAACATGGTAAAATTTTCAATAAAATTTTATCAATTTAAGACAACAAATAAAATAATGCTAAAAAGTAAAGATAATGTAATAACCAAACAAAATTATAAATATTGAACTATGAGTGTAATCTCGATGTTAAAATGAGATTCTTAGGGTGTGTTCGGGCCCAAATAATCACTGTGGATTTTAGTTATAATAACCATAACCCACGTTGAGGGCCTATTTTATGGAAACCCTAGTTTTAGATGGTTTCCATTTTTCCGTTTTGACTCTTTAATCCACTATGTTGCCTTTTCAACCCTTCACGACTTCGTACAGTATTCTCTCTCTCAACTCATTTTTATCCCTTCTCAACTCGTCTTCAATCTCTTTTCAACACCCACTTCATCATTTCCTCAACCCGTTTCATCTTTTCTCGTCGTCTCTTGAATTGTCTTCAACCACTCTATTTTAGGTTTAATGGTCGAGAAAAAGAAATCCCCTAGTCCCCTCAACTCATCTTCAACCTTTATTGGTTGTTCTTTGGCCTTCATTTTCTTGTGGAGAAAAAAACCCCTCTTGTTATAATATTTGTTTCTCTTCCACTCTTCGTCTTTCAACGAAATGTTAAAGGCTTCGCTCACCGCATTGCCTCCGAAACAAATGAGTTTTCCCTTTCGATTTTGTTGAATGGTTGAGTTTAGACTGTCTTTGAAACTCAAATGCTTGCATGTTCACCACTCGTCTCGGTGAACATGCAATTCTGACTCGATTTTCCTTCTTCCACTTCCCCTTGTCGCTTGGACTTCCATTTGCCAATCGGACTTCTTTTCGCACTGATTTGGACACTTGCTACACTATCCTTACTATCATTTTGTGCATATGGGATGTTCGAGCAAGGTAAGGTTGGAGGTAAGCGACTCGAACTTGAGTTTCTTCAAAGCCGATGATGAGGATTGCCTTGAAACTTGTTTGAATTTTTATTTCTGATCAGTTTTATTTGTTACTTCAATTTGCTTTCATATATGTGCATATTTGGGTGTCTCGGTTAGAAACTACAATGCTTTTTTTTTTAATTGTTTCAATTTTAAATATTTTTATTCTTCTTAGCATTCTTCGTATTGCATTTTTGGGCTCTTTTTTTTTTTTTTTTTTTTTTTTTGCAATCGATGCCTCTTATATTGCCATATCTATTTTGTTTCCATTTCAGCCTTCCTTGTTTACAGTTCCCAATTTATTTGCAATAAAGATGCATTCTGTATCTGGTTTGTTGTGACATCTATTCTCTTTATTTGCAATCAACTCCCATCCATCCATAACACTGCAATATATTTGTTCAATATCCTTTCATTTTACCTTTGCTTATGCATTTGTCTATTCATAACTTTTCTTTATCCTTAATGTGGTAGTTTTGAAGTTTTGACTATCTTCTCACTTTTGATGTATATATCTGTCATTTGCAAAGATTCTCTTCTTTTATTTTTTTGTTTTGTTTTGAGGTCAATAAAGGCATAATTTATTGGTCTTCTACCCCTCTACATATACCTCTTCATTTGCTCTTTTTTATTGTATGTTGTTTTCCTCCTTTCACATCCTACTTCCTCCTCTATTCCTTCTTGTTTTCGTAGGTAAGTTACTTTTGCTTTCTTTTTTTCAAGTTCCATTTGTCCTTGTATGTTTCTTGTCCATATCCATGTTACCAATCATGTGTGTTGCTGCTCTTGCTTTCAGCTCCATGTTCTGTTTAAGGCATAATATGAGTCATGACTTTCTTACTTTATGCAATGAAAGACCATCTTATACACAACCGTATCCACTAGCATTTCATACTAAACTATTTGTTGTGAACTCTGATTTTATTGGTTGTTCATTTTCTATGACTGTTTGTATGCATTTTCATCCCCTTACTTCGTTGCACCTCCTTTTCATGCATACTTTTTATTGATGTTTCTTTAACTAGATCCAATTCATCACACTGAACGAATTTAATTCAATTGTCAGAATGGCAAGTTCGTCATGCACCCAAAAGCATGTATGGCCAAAAGAGAAGGAGGCCAACCTCGTGAAGTGTCCGGTGGATCTGGTCGATGGAAGTTAGACAATGGGACGTTTAGACCAGGTTACCTGACACAATTGGTTCGGATGATGGTCGTGAAGTTGTCAGGCTACAATATCCACTCTATTACTGTCATCGACTGTCGTATCAAGACGTCGAAGCGAGTATTCTAAGCAATAATAGCCAAATTGTAGGGCCTCGAATGCAATGGGTTCGGATGGAATGATGATGAGAAGTGCATATAGTTGCTAAAAAGAAATTGTTGAACAACTGGGTCATGGTATGTAGATGTTTTAAATGTGACATAAATGTTATTGATTTTTATTAAACGTGATGGAGTAACCAACGCATGTTTGATTTTTTTTTATTTACACAGACTCATCCAGCAGTAAAAGGCCTCTTGAACAAGTTGTTCCCCTATTATGACAAGCTGTCATATGTGTTCGAAAAAACAGGGCAATGGGAGGACGTACAAAGACCTTTGCAGACGTCGGTTCCAACGTGCCTAGTGGGTACGAGTATCCACATTCGAATCTGAATGATATGAAATTTCATTCTATCTTCGGACATGGATTCAACATGTCGCAAGAAGACGTTGCATGGCCTAGTCGAGCAAGCGATAGTAGGACAGGTTCAAGTGGCTCAAAGTGAAGGATGAGAGGCCAGCCTGTGGATACTGATGATGTCATTAAGGATGCCAAGGACTATTAAACTTACCAGCTAAGGCTAATTGCAGAGTGGCCACGGTTAGCACTACAGGATGAAAGTACTGCTCGCAAGGACTTAATTTGAGCGTTGCATGTCATCCCTAAGCTAAATAGGTCGGAAAGGGTGTCTTGCACTCGGATACTTATGAACAATTTAGCTGATCTGAAAAGTTTTCTTGAAGTGTCAGACGACGAGAGGATTGACTACTGCAGAGTGATCTTACGAGATGGTGTGTGATTGTTTTTGTACTTCCTTGTTTACAGATCGTTATTGTTTTTTTTTTTTTAATGCTTCTATTTATGTCTATGTGTAGTTTTCTTATGTTTGTAATTTTCTTCCATCGAACGTGTCCTTAAGAAGACCTTTTATTTATTTTCATCGTAGTGAAGTTATGCTTGACGTTGTATATCTTATTTCCACAAATTTTTATTTCCACAAATTTGTAATGTTTATGGGTTACGTGACATAGAAAAGACAAATGTTTATTTAGTGAAACATGACGACTAGTTGAATAATGTAGAATATGGACATTATCGTTAAAGAAAGTAAGTCGATTTTTTTTCAGGAAACGTAGGACAATTTCCTAAATAAAAAAAAAATATGTATTTTATGTATTGAATTTACGGTATGAATTTGAAAAAGAAAAAGAAAACAAAATAATAATTCAAAATACTACCAAAATAACTCTTTTACCAAACACATATTATCATAACACTACCCACATAGCCCTTTTTCCAAACACATCTTATTTATAATGCTAGTATCATGATCATAACACTAATCCTTCCATAACCTAACCCTTCCCCCAAACGCCCCTTAAATTTAGGTAAAAATTACTAGACAATATTCATTATTACTTATCGAGAAAAAGTGTCGAACCATGATATTTAGACCCAGTTGGAGATTTAAGAAGCAGAAGAAAGATGAAAAAAGAAAAACAGCGACACTAAAAACAATAGTAGAAATATCCTGCTATGTTTATCGATAAATATATAAGTGATGAGAATGATGCATAAGAAAGCACCATTTTCATTATACAATAGCATGATTTCATGGTTTTTCATGTTCGTTTATTTCAACACACAGGAAAGACAAAATGGTTGGAAGGCCAATGGGTGGCCAAAAGATTTTAACCACAGCAATCTTAGTGTCAACAGAATCCAAAAGCTTGACCTTTAGCTTCAACTTAAGGGTAAATGTTTTGCCATTTGAATTAACCTCATGGACAACATCTAAAACAGCTTCAATGTCGACCTCAATTTTAAGTACAGTCTAACAATGATGAATCAAAATCGGAATTAATAGGAATTAACAGCAACCAACACCAATGTCCACTTCAGGTTTCACTGGATGAGTATTAATAGGAACGAATCCAAGACTCAACTTTCAAATTATAAGCTAATTTTGATGATATATTGGATATATATAATTCTTATCTCACAAACTTCTATGATCTCCACTCAACTCTTCACTTTTCTTTATATACACTGTACACTACATGGATCACTTACCTCTCTCTCCTCCAAATATTTAATATTATATTTTTAAAATATAGTTTTTTAATGATAAATTTGAATCCGATTCACTTATTTATTTTTTCTCTTCATAAAACTTTCTAAAAAAGAAGAAAAGAAAAAAAAATAGAAAGGTTAAAAACGTGATTATTTACTCTACTCAACTCTAAGAAATGTAGATGTCTTTCTTTTTCCGACTATAAAAGCATTAATGTTCTTTTACTATTTTACTATTTTTTAAAATACTACTTGTAAATAACAAAAATGCTAAACTTCTTTTAGAAAAATATAGTATAATTTTAGATTATGTCAATGGTAAATAATAAATACTGACAGATACAATACTTCTATTATTTCTGTTGTGATAGAATTTTGTAAATATTTCCGTTCATATTTTACAAACAATGCCCGAAAAAGTGTGTGTATATATCCTAGTAATTAACTATAAGGAGTATCTCATTATCTCAAGTTTCTCATTAAAAAGAAACGTAGAATACCTTTTTTATTCTTTTGAATTACAAAAGTATTTGAAATATTCGGTGTACGGACTCCTTCTTCGTGTGTTTAATTTCTCACATTGGCCTCTTGAATTGAATGCTTTTCTAAAACTAATTTAAAAGAAAAAAAAAGAGGATAATTTAGAATCATTGGGGCCAAATCAAAGTTTAATTTTTTAAAAAATATTTGTTACTTCCACACATAGGATAATGAAGAATGTATCTCTTTCACTTTAACATAGTAATGTAAAAACCCAACTTCTCCCTATCTTTTATCTCATGCATGTGACCTAAACAAAACAAAATATTTTCGAACGAATAAAACAAAAACTTTGAACACATCTAAAAAGAAAAGTAAACTTGTAAAAATTTAAATAAAAGTACACTTGTAAAAATAGCAAAATAATTTAGAATAATAGACCCAATGTTACTGCATTTTCTAAATTGCAAAAATGGTAAATTTAAAAAACGAATAACTCTCTGATAGTGCTTGATATCCCTTCGATAGTTGTCTTAATATCGCTAATTACTTGTCAAATTTGTCATGTTTGCAATATGAAAAAGAAAAAAGGTACTATGTGCTGCTTTTTTCAGTTTTTTTTTTTTTTGATTGGATGCAATTTGCTTTAAACAAAATTAATATAACTACTTGGTTGAACTACACTTCAAACGCTATTTGGCATGTTTTCAAAACACTTCAATATGATTAGAAGGTTTTCCACCATTTCTTCATAAATTTTTATAAAAAATTCAGAACTAAAAAACATGTGAAAATGTATTCCCAAACACACCTTTACTTTTATTTAGAAAGACTAGAAAACCTATACCCAAATTTCTATGCTTTAGATGATATAAGTGATCTGAACACAGGTAAATTAACTTCTAAAGACCTACCGGATGTGATTTATATATGACAATGGTAGGTACAAAATTTAATATTAGACAATAAAAAGGTTAAGGTGATCCCCCAGTTAATTAAGCAAAATGCATCAAGGTTATGTCAGAAATTTAAAATCTTGTTCACTGTTCACTTCAACGTGAACAAAAGTTTATTTGAAGCATATATTTTAAATAGTATACGTATTATTATTTAAATAAATACATTGTGTAACTCACAAAAAGCATGTATATATAGTTTAGCTTTTCGAATTCAAAACTATCATATTTTAATAAACCTACTTTTCCTTCTTGCTTAATTACCTTTTAGAAGTAGAGTATTAGATTCCATAAATTAAAGAATTAATAATAAATTAAGTCGAAGGAAAAGAGTGGAATAAATTGGAGTAGTATAAATTTGAAACCCCTTGTTTCGAAACAAATCACGAATTAAAAATTCTATAAGAGCTTTGTGTGTATTGAAAGAAAGTAAGGTAGGAAAATGTCTTCTGATTCAATTAAGGGAGGTTATGGACCATGTGAGAATTCAGATGGTGAACATGCGAAAGAAGTAGCACAATGGGCAGTAACAGAATACAACATAAAACACCGCCATGAACGTCCTTACTTGTACCTTCTTAGTGTATTGAAGTGCGAGTCGCAAGTGGTGGCTGGAACCAATTGGCGTCTGGGGTTGAAGTGTAAGGATGAAAATAATATTGAGGTAAACTGTGAGGCTGTTGTGTGGGAGAAGAGATGGGAGAATTTCAAGCAGCTCACATTCTTCATAGTATTTTACCCATCTTCTGGCTGACAAGGGATATCCCCTTGTAACTCCCTACCAAAAGCTATTGCTTTTATGCATATGTATGTTATGTACTTCCCCTCCTTTACGATCAATATATATATATATATATATATAAATAATGGGATTATAAAATAAATCAATGAATCCTATAATATATACGTTATGTATTTACTACGTTGTCTTTTCCATGTCTTTTCTTCTATTTTATAATTACATAGGGTGTGACATGATATGAGAGCGATGTATTAGTAGAAGAAGTTGGTGTGTCCTCTACAAAATTCAAGTGAAAGAGAAAGTAAAATAAATAATAATTGTATTTGAATAAATATGTTAAATAACGCAAAAAAATGTGTCGTGTCAAGGGTCTAATTTGAAAATTCTGGACACTATTCTAAATCCTTGGTATGAGACATTACAAACACTTCCATATTTATAAATATGATATATAATAAATGATAATTACTTTGATATATCAATTTTATAACTTTTATATTTTGTGTTTGGTATATTAGTTAAGTGGTTGTATATACCAAAAATAGAGTAAAGTATACTTTATTGCTTATATACAAAAAGTATTGTATTTTGAAATTTTGGATTATATTGGATTGACATAGTAAGTAAGCAACTAAACTGAAGTGACAGTATAGGTAAGCAACTCAAGAATGTATGTATATACCTATAATGCTTTCTTTTTAAGTGTTGAATTCATCAAACACCATATTTCTAAACGCTTGCATTATAATTGAGTTAGCAAATGGTTAACTTATTAACTAAAACAATTTAGATGTCAGGGTGAGCATTTTTTGAAGATTTTCAAAAAAATAAATTCTTCTAAAAAATGGAAACCAGCTAATGGATGATATTAGTTTCACAATGTATTTTAGCTTAGAATTTTTTCTGACAAAATGGACTTGAAGTTAAAGTTAACTCACTTGTAAGAAATAAGTGCAATCCAAGATATGAAAATTTTTGGAAGGTTTAGCTATATCATGTAAACCTACTTGTAAAAGAAGAGTAAATGTAGCTTGATCCTTTGAGAGATACGTGTCAATCTCTAGTTGCAACCACCAATCAGATTCACATATAAGAAGGGTAGAGGAGGCAACCACCAAAAACACAAGATGTAACAGAAGATTAGTTAGAGAAAAACTTCATGAATATGCAGGGTGAGTGGAAAAAAAGGACAAACACAACAAGCACATTGTATAGTAATCAAAGAAGTAAGAAAGTCATCCAATATAAACTGTACTGTACAGCTCACAACCACAAATTGACTACATTGAAAGCAAAGGGTGGATCAATAGAAAGCGTAATCCAACTACTCTGAATTCAACAAACAGTAAAATACAAAGCTAAGCAGATCAAAACTTATTTTATTTCCTAAAAAAACATAATATGATCAAAGCTAAATGAAGAGCACACTAAAGTATGAGCTATGTGTTTCAATATCGACGGAAGAAGAAACAATACAATTTAATTAAAAGAAACATAATATGATCTAAAATCTTAAGATTCAATTTAAAGAAACAAATTGTCTTACCATATTCTAAAATCTTAAGATTCAATTCAAAGAAACAAATCACCTATAGTTTATTTTATTTTCTAAAGAAACATAATGTGATCAAAGTGAAACAGATAGCACATTTAAGTATGAGTTCACTACAACAAAAATGGTCTACAACGACAGTTATTTTCTCTCACGAATAAAATTTTTTACAGTTATTTACAGTCATAGTATCGGGAGTCATGAAAAGTCATTCCATGACAGTTTTTGAAAACTGTCGCAATAAGTTTTTTCGTGACAGAAAATAACTTTCGTTTATTACTATTTTATGACAACAAATAACTGTCATATTCTATATTATGACAACAAATAACTGTCATCATTTGCGTATTAACGGCAGTTAAAAAAATGTCGCAAATTCATTTATTATGACATATTTTAAATCTCAAGGATATGCCAATCGTGACAGTTTTTTTTATACAATCAAATGTCATTGTTTCGCTATTGACGACATTTTTTCCCTGTCAAAGATAGGCCGATTGTGACAGTTTTTTAATCAAAAAATTGTCATTGTTTTAATATTGACGACAATTAAGGAACGTCACGAATTCATATATTATTACATTTTTTCATATTGCAAATTCTTTAATTACTATAGTTTTTCCTTGTTCTCTTCTTGCCGCTTCGCCATCACACGAACCATTTGAATGACAATAATGTTATAATACATCACACCCATATAGAAACAAATATATATATATATGCTATAATACACTTTGTAATATTCATACATTTCCAATCAAGTTTGAACAATTTACAAGTATGGAATTTCAGCCCTTAATCAAAACTAGTGTAAATACCATTAGAATACATATAACAAGATTTTCTACACAAGCATAAACAACCAACCGGTAAGCCTTCATCTTTGAAAATATTCTTTGTTGCTTGAACCATGCTAGCCAGTGTATTTTGATGGTCCATATAAACTTCTTTGAAGGAAAACTCATGAAGTTGTCGGTTTTAGTTGAACCTACAAAGCCAACATGAATATAAGCATACATCATAGTGCAAGAGTATAATTCGCTTAAAGAGAGTATAACATGAATATAGCAAACAGTCACAGAAAATTTTACTCTGTAGCAAGCACAAGGAATGTAAAAAAGAAAAAGAATAAGATGTTGTCAATCAAACCCTAAACCCTAAACCCTAAACCCTAAACCCTTTATGGGATCTACATTTAAATACTATTAGTGATAGACCATAGTTACATTAGTTGCAAAACCAACTATGATGAAATAAATAAAGAAACGTATCGTTTTGCCCTCAATTTATGATATAAGATAGCTAATTCTATATGAATGATTGATGTTAAATATGATGCTCATTCTATACTAAGGATTCATTGTTGGATATCTCATCAACGTCAACCACGAGGTGGGATGAGATCCAACAATGCACCTTTTATGTCTCTCAAATACAAATATAAAAGACTGGAGATCCTGACACCACCCCCATTTGACAGGCCAGTTCAAAAAATGAAGATATCTTGTCTATAAAAGAAGAGCAAATTAAACAACAAAACAGAGCCATATATGTGAAGTTTGTATAATATTTGCAACTGACCTTAGAGCATGATTAAACCTACAAAACAGAGCAACATTGAAGAATAGAACACCATAATCTAATGACAAATAAACAATAAAAAACCTGAAGTGAAATTAGTTTTGAAGATCAATATCCAAATCCTTTATTCTAGCTAGATTGACAACTACAATGGGTAAAAGTAGCTCAACAATCTCACCTTTTAGAAACACAATATCTAGACATAATCTGAAAGCTGGAGAGAATTAACCCCATCAACAAAAACTCATTGATTGATTAGAAAGCTAAAAAAGAAATAAAATGAAAAAGAGAGAAAAAAAAAAACCCTTAGAACTATACCTTTAAATCTCCTCTTGACAAGTATGTAAATTTTTTACCACATGAGTGACACCATCACCAGAGTCAATGACTAATCCAGCCAGTAAACCTGCCAGCACAAAAAGAAAAAATTAAGTAAAAAATTAGATGAAAACTATAAGAAAAAAATTGAGAAAGAAAAATAGTGGAGAAAGATGACAAGTTCAGAAAAATAACTAAGCACAATTTTGACTTTCAATTCATTTTTATAAGCACCTTAAGCAATATAAAGTTAAAACTACTTGGATTTGAATGAAGACCCCAGTAAAAGTTGTACTTCTCAAACATGGTCTCTACCTATAAGATTAAATTGACCCAACTCATTAAATTGAGCAAATGAAATTGAAATAACATTGAAAGAAATTCAAATATCACAAACCATTTTTTCACGGTTCTTTGAAGGATTGAAAGGTGGGTCTGTGAGCAAAATTTTACAAACCATTTTTTCATGGTTCTTTTAGCACAACATTATGATTTGTCCATGGAAAAAATGTATAAAACTCAAAGTAGGTGGCAAATGGGAATTTAAGTATAGTGGAGTATACATTTTTTTAGCACAACAAAAAAAGGGAAAAAATGCCTATATAACTAACCAATCTAAATGATGACTAATGAGATCACACTTGAAGTATGAGCACCAACAATAATAGTTGAGAGTAATACAAGTTTCGAAAACCATACTCAGTAGCAAGCGTCCACATGATACAAAGATATAACCATAACAAATGGCCATTAGAAACAAGAAAATGTGGAAATGAAGATGCAATATTCAATGAACAATACACATTTCCAGTCATTAGTGCAAATGGTTACTTGTAACAGAGAAAAAAAAATGTTTTTGCCTTATAACTATCTCAATACTTGGCTAGGGGCAAATAATATGGTATTCTGCAAGGAAAAACTTTTGCAAAAGGCAACTTGAAATATATAGGAACCGAAGAACTTTAATCATTTCCAACTTTTCTTCTCATATATCAATACTCAACTTATAAGATATAACTCAACTAATAAGCTATAACAACTATTGGGTGCATTCAAGTAGCATATTCTTAAAACTCCATATACCTTCAAGTAGCTCATTGGCAACTGATGAAGAAATTCAGCAGGAAGGTTCCTAACAGCTCTGAATCTACATCTTCAAATCAAGAACAAAATTCGTACATTAGAAAAAAGAGATGTTAGTATAAAACACGAACTAAAGAGAGTGTAAAAATCACGAACTAAAGAAAATCACGTGTATTCTACTTTTTGCATATAAGAAATAGAATCTAGAAAAAGATAGGTTGTCTTGGCTTTCAAGCTTGGGAATGGAAAGAGTTCAGAAAAAAACATTCCAGATTTATCTAAGGTACCTAAATAAAGAAGTTGTAAGAAAGTTTATTCTAACATTCAAGTATTATTCTACCCCTCCATTATAAGTTTTTCAGAAATTTTATCTCTACTTGGTTGTATTTGTTGTTCATCACATCCTTTCTTCTTCTCTTTATTTTGAAGTTGTTAGAAAGTTTATTCTAACATTCGAGTATGATTGATGTTTAGATATTAACCTAGAACTTTTGTTTTAACTTTATTCTTCTTCGGTAGTTGCTTTTATTCAACCTTTGGTGAGATTTGTTTAACCTTTAGTGAGATTTGGAATTCCTTTCTTCATCATCTTAATTTTATCCAACAGCTTTCTCAGGTTCATTTCTTTCCCTCTATTTTTCTCTTCTATTTTCATATCTATACAAGACACTTTTCATGGCAGGTCTCTCTGTTTTCTATAATATCTTCAAGTTTAGTGTAGTTTAGTACTTAAGTTCTTAAAGTATATGATATTTTGATCTTATCAATGACATAGTTTCAAGTCTGAGTACTAGCATGCCGATTCGAACATGTTTTATAATCATATATAAGTTAATGACAAACATTTGGATAACTGTTATTAGATAGAAAAATAATAGAGTACGTGTTAAATTAGTTGTCTTCTAAGAGTTTAGGAACTAAAATGGAATTTAAATCATCTCAATCTTTAAAAATTGGTAAATTAATTACAAAAACCACATTCATAGTCATATGGTAAAATTAAAATCCTTCAAACTTATACAAAAATATTAAAATTTGACTTACATAGTTGTTGAAATTGTACACGTTTGTGGGTGTTTTATTGTATAAGTTTGTGGGCGTTCAATTTTTATGATGGAAAGTTTGAAAGTATAATTGCAACTACACCATCATACTTTGGAGGCGGTTTTTTCAATTTGCACTTGACAAATATGTTTATGTCGACAATATGGTAAATAAAATAGGTTTTGTAATGTTGTATGATATAATTTGCCTTCTGTGATGTTTGCTATGGTAGGTGGAATAGTAATAAGTCTTGAAAATCTTTCAACTCGATATGCTTGGGCTTTCATCCGTTTATCAATTACAAAAGTTATCACTTCAAACATAACATTATATACCATTTTCTTTAAAGAGGTACAACTTTCAGCTATATACTTTCTTGATGACAAAACCAACGTGCATGATGCTTACACCATTTTTTAGTTTTCAATTTAGACATGCCCCCTCCTTGTTTTAGAATGTTTGAGTTTCATCCATTTAAGAGTAGTGTCATTATGTTTTGAAGTGCTAAGTTTCGTTTATTGAGTTTAATCATATTGCATTTGTTGCTTTTCATGTAGACATGCCCCTTTCCGCATTATGGACTTTGTTGCTTTCACTTTAGACATCTCCCCCTCCCCCTCCCCCTCCCCCCTCTTCTTTTCTCATTGTTTTACACCGTTTCTTTGAATTAAATTGTATAGCTTCTTCTTCCGTCTATATTGAAACACATAACGTTATGTGCTTTAATGTGCTATCTGTTTCACTTTGATCATATTATGTTTCTTTAGAAAATAAAATAAACTATAGGTGATTTGTTTCTTTGAATTGAATCTTAGGATTTTAGAATATGGTAAGACAATTTGTTTCTTTAAATTGAATCTTAAGATTTTAGATCATATTATGTTTCTTTTAATTAAATTGTATTGTTTCTTCTTCCGTTGATATTGAAACACATAGCTCATACTTTAGTGTGCTCTTCATTTAGCTTTGATCATATTATGTTTTTTTAGGAAATAAAATAAGTTTTGATCTGCTTAGCTTTGTATTTTACTGTTTGTTGAATTCAGAGTAGTTGGATTACGCTTTCTATTGATCCACCCTTTGCTTTCAATGTAGTCAATTTGTGGTTGTGAGCTGTACAGTACAGTTTATACTGAATGACTTTTTTACTTCTTTGACAACTATACAATGTGCTTGTTGTGTTTGTCCTTTTTTTCCACTCACCCTGCATATTCATGAAGTTTTTCTCTAACTAATCTTCTGTTACATCTTGTGTTTTTGGTGGTTGCCTCCTCTACCCTTATTATATGTGAATCTGATTGGTGGTTGCAACTAGAGATTGACACGTATCTCTCAAAGGATCAAGCTACATTTACTCTTCTTTTACAAGTAGGTTTACATGATATAGCTAAACCTTCCAAAAATTTTCATATCTTGGATTGCACTTATTTCTTACAAGTGAGTTAACTTTAACTTCAAGTCCATTTTGTCAGAAAAAATTCTAAGCTAAAATACATTGTGAAACTAATATCATCCATTAGCTGGTTTCCATTTTTTAGAAGAATTTATTTTTTTGAAAATCTTCAAAAAATGCTCACCCTGACATCTAAATTGTTTTAGTTAATAAGTTAACCATTTGCTAACTCAATTATAATGCAAGCGTTTAGAAATATGGTGTTTGGTGAATTCAACACTTAAAAAGAAAGCATTATAGGTATATACATACATTCTTGAGTTGCTTACCTATATTGTCACTTCAGTTTAGTTGCTTACTTACTATGTCAATCCAATATAATCCAAAATTTCAAAATACAATACTTTTTGTATATAAGCAATAAAATATATTTTACTTTATATATTGATCGTAAAGGAGGGGAAGTACATAACATACATATGCATAAAAGCAATAGCTTTAGGTAGGGAGTTACAAGGGGATATCCCTTGTCAACCAGAAGATGGGTAGAATACTATGAAGGATTTGAGCTCCCTGAAATTCTCCCATCTCTTCTCCCACACAACAGCCTCACAGTTTACCTCAATATTATTTTCATCCTTACACTTCAACCCCAGACGCCAATTGGTTCCAGCCACCACTTGCGACTCGCACTTCAATACACTAAGAAGGTACAAGTAAGGACGTTCATGGCGGTGTTTTATGTTGTATTCTGTTACTGCCCATTGTGCTACTTCTTTCGCATGTTCACCATCTGAATTCTCACATGGTCCATAAGCTCCAAGAGTTACATGAGAAGACATTTTCCTACCTTACTTTCTTTCAATCCAGACAAAGCTCTTATGGAATTTTTAATTCGTGATTTCTTTGTAAACAAGGGGGTTTCAAATTTATACTACTCCAATTTATTCCACTCTTTTCCTTCGACTTAATTTATTATTAATTCTTTAATTTGTGGAATCTAATACTCTACTTCTAAAAGGTAATTAAGTAAGAAGGAAAAGTAGGTTTATTAAAATATGAGAATTTTGAATTCCAAAAGCTAAACTATATATACATGCTTTTTGTGAGTTACACAACGTATTTATTTAAATAATAATACGTATAATATTTAAAATATATGCTTCAAATAAACTTATGTTCATGTATAAGTGAACAGTGAACATATATATTTCAAGATTTTAAACTTCTGACATGACCTTGATGCATTTTGCTTAATTAACAGGAGGATCACCTTAACCTTTTTAAGGTCTAGTATTAAAATTTGTACTTACCATTGTCATATATAAATCACATTTAGTAGGTCTTTAGAAGTTAATTTACCTGTGTTTAGATCACTTATATCATCTAAAGCATAGAAATTTGAGTATAGGTTTTCTAGTCTTTCTAAATAAAAGTAAAGGTGTGTTTGGGAATACATTTTCAAGTGTTTTTTAGTTCTTAATTTTTTATAAAAAATTATGAAGAAATGGTGGAAAACCTTCTAATCGTATTGAAATGTTTCGAAAACATGCCAAATAGCGTTTGAAATGTAGTTCAACCAAGTAGTTATATTAATTTTGTTTATAGGAAATTGCATCCAATAAAAAAAAATAAAAAAAAGTAGAACATAGTACCTTTTTTTTTTTTCATATTGCAAATATGACAAATATGACCAGTAATTAACGATATTAAGACAACTATCGAAGGGATATGAAGCACTATCAAAGAGTTATTCGTTTTTTAAATTTACCATTTTTGCAATTTAGAAAATGTAGTAACATGAGCTCTATTATCCTAAATTATTTTGCTATTTTTGCAAGTGTACTTTTATTGAAATTGTTCAAAAGTTTACTTTTCTTTTTAGATGTGTTCAAAGCTTTTGTTTTATTAGTTTGAAAATAGTTGTTTTGTTTAGGTCACATGCATGAGATAAAAGATAGGGAGAAGTTGGGATTTTACATTACTATGGTAAAGTGAAAGAGATACATTCTTCATTATCCTATGTGTGGAAGTAACAAATATTTTTTAAAAAATTAAACTTTGATTTGGCCCCAATGATTCTAAATTATCCTCTTTTTTTTTCTTTTAAATTAGTTTTAGAAAAGCATTCAATTCAAGAGGCCAATGTGAGAAATTAAACACACGAAGAAGAAGGAGTCCGTACACCGAATATTTCAAATACTTTTGTAATTCAAAAGAATAAAAAAGGTATTCTACGTTTCTTTTTAATGAGAAATTGTGAATTAAAAAAAAAAGGTGCAAACTTCTTTCTCTAGACAATTCTTCACAACAACTGCCTGATGACGATGAGAAAAATACCAAATTACATATCCATGCTTGTAGTTGTTTCCGTGTCTTATTTAGCCGTTGTTCGAAAACTATCGAAATTCAAGTCTCGTCTAGTGACTATTTTGTTTGATCTTTTATTTTCTTTAAAAAAAATAATTAAGTATATTTTCTCTCGTAGTAATTTTACTTAAACATTTTTTTAAAATGTTCATCTCTAAAGAAAAATAAATCTATGTGCTAATAGTGATTTTAGCTTAGCATTCATTTACTACTGAAGTGTTGTTTTCCCATGAGATGAAAATTTGAGTTCCAAAAATTCCCTCATATCTAAAACTATTTTTTCTTAGATTTTAAATTTGATGAGTAAAAATATAAATATCCAAACCAGTTGTTGGATGGTGAAAGAGGTGTTATAAGTTTAATTTTAAAAAGATAAAAATGAAAAACGAAATTGTCAACCATCAAAATCTAAATTAAAATAGTGCATATACTTAATTTCTAGGATATACACACTTTGTTGTGCATGGTGAATTATTATAAAAAATGAACCGAAGTATTTACAAGATTGTATGACAATAAAAATTGATAGAAGTCTATCGTATATGTGAGTACTTATCATGGAAAAAATCTAAAATTTTACTGTACTTTTTTATTTTTTTTAGCATTTTTGTTATTTACATTTTTGTTAGGACTTATCAAATACAAACCATTGAAACTATTTACAAAATATAATAAATATATAGGAAAAAAAACTTAAAAGAAATGACTAATAGTTTGATGAAGTTTGTTATATTTTGTAAATAGTTTTATAGTCATTTTTATTTTTAATATTTTACTCTTGAAAAACCAGTAATGTTTTATCACCCAAAAGAAAGACATCAACATTTTTTTTAGAGTTGAGTAGAGTAAATAACACGTGTTTAAACTTTCTATTTTCTTTTCTTTTTTCACTTTGGAGAAATTCTTATGAATATAAAAATTAAATAAGTGAATCAGATCCAAATTTATCTATTAAAATAAGGGAAATTTATATAGAAGAAAATTGAAATTATCTACATCCTATGGCAAGAAAAAAATTGGAGGAAATATATTAATTTTCTTTTATTCCAAAAATACCCTCGACGTTTTACTCAATTATTCGTCTTCCTTTTTTTTTTTTTTTATCGATGAGTCATTCTTTCATTTTATTCATCTAATGTTTTTATTCTGATCTTTGTTTGTTTTTTCAAATCATGTTTATCTCATTGCTACAAAATTGACAATATTTGACGCTTGCAATTTTGATATTCTTGACAATGTTAATAAAAACTGTCAAGTAAAAAAAAAAAAACGTAAAAAATAATCAATAGTAAAAAAATGTATAAATATTTATCTTTTATTTTAAATACTTTGAGTTAACTTTAACTTCAAATCCATTTTGTTAGAAAAAGTCCTGAGCTAAAATACATTGTGAAACCAATATCATCCATTAGCTAGTTTCCATTTTTTAGAAGGATTTATTTTTTTGAAAATCTTCAAAAAATGCTCACCAACATCTAAATTGTTTTAGTTAATAAGTTAACCATTTGCTAACTCTATTATAATGCAAGCGTTTAAAAATACCGTGTTTGGTGAATTCAACACTTAAAAAGAAAGCATTATAGGTATATACATACATTCGTTTGTTGCTTACCTATACTGCCACTTCAGTTTAGTTGCTTTGTCAATCCAATATAGTCCAAAATTTCAAAATACAATACTTATTGTATATCAGTCATAAAATGTACTTTATTTTTGGTATATACGATCACTTAACTAATATACCAAACATAAAATATAAAAGTTATAAAATTGATATATCAAAATAATTATCATTTATTATATATCATATCTATCCGCAGTGTTTGTAATGTCCCAAGCATAGAATTTAGACTAGTATCCAAAATTCTTAGATTGGACACTTGACACTTTCGACACATTTTTCTGCGTTATTTAACATATTTATTCAAATACTATCATTATTTAGCTTTATTATACTTTTCTTTTTGTAGAGGACACACCAAAACTTCTTCGACTAATATCTCGCTCTCTTATCATATCACACCATTTTTGGAGTAAGTACATAACTTATATATTTTTGGAGTAATTGATTTATTTTATAATCTCCTTATTTATAGATCTATATATGAGGGGAAGTACATAACATAGTATATACTTATGCATAAAAGCAATAAGTTTAGGTAGGGAGTAAGTTTATTCATGAGAAAGGACAGGTATGATTCGTACGAAGGATGTGAGCTGCCTGAAATTTTCCCATACCTTCTCCCACACAACGGCCTGATAGATTTCCACACAATTATTTTCATCCTTACACTCCAACAGCAGACGCCAATTGGTTCCAGCCACCACTTGCGACTCGCACTTCAATACTCTAACAAGGTACAAGTAATGACCTTCAGGGCGGTGTTTTATGTTGTATTCTGTTACTGCCCATTGTGCTACATCTTTCGCATGTTCACCATCTGAATTCTCACATGGTCGATAATCTCCAACAATTGGTTCAGGAGACATTTTTCTACCTTTCTTTCAATCCACACAAAGCTCTTATGGAATTTTTAATTCGTGATTTGTTTCGAAACAAGGGGGTTTCAAATTTATACTACTCCAATTTATTCCACTCTTTTCCTTCTACTTAATTTATTATTAATTCTTTAATTTGTGGAATCTAATACTCTACTTCTAAAAGGTAATTAAGTAAGAAGGAAAAGTAGGTTTATTAAAATATGATAATTTTGAATTCCAAAAGCTAAACTATATATACATGCTTTTTGTGAGTTACACAACCTATTTATTTAAATAATAATACGTATAATATTTAAAATATATGCTTCAAATAAACTTTTGTTCATGTTAACAGTGAACATATATATTTCAAGATTTTAAACTTCTGACATGACTTTGATGGATTTTGCTTAATTAACAGGAGGATCACCTTAACCTTTTTATTGTCTAGTATTAAAATTTGTACCTACCATTGTCATATATAAATCACATTCAGTAGGTCTTTAGAAGTTAATTTACCGGTGTTTAGATCACTTATATCATCTAAAGCATAGAAATTTGGATATAGTTTTTCTAGTCTTTCTAAATAAAAGTAAAGGTATGTTTGAGAATACATTTTCAAGTGTTTTTTAGTTCTTAATTTTTATAAAAAGTTATCAAGAAATTGTGGAAAACCTTCTAATCATATTGAAGTGTAGTTCAACCAAGTAGTTATATTAATTTTGTTTAAAGGAAATTGCATCCAATCAAGAAAAAAAAAATCGAAAAAATCTGCACATAGTACCTTTTTTTTTCATATTGCAAATATGACAAATATGACAAGTAATTAACGATATTAAGACAACTATCGAAGGGATATTAAGCACTATCAGAGGGTTATTCGTTTTTTAAATTTACCATTTTTGTAATTTAGAAAATGTAGTAACATGAGCTCTATTATCTTCAATTATTTTGCTATTTTTGCAAGTGTACTTTTATTTAAATTGTTCAAAAGTTTACTTTTCTTTTTAGATGTGTTCAAAGTTTTTGTTTTATTCGTTTGAAAATAGTTGTTTTGTTTAGATCACATGCATGAAATAAAAGATAGGGAGAAGTTGGGTTTTTACATTACTATGTTAAAGTGAAAGAGATACATTCTTCATTATCCTATGTGTGGAACTAACAATTTTTTTTAAAAAAATAAACATTGATTTTGCCCCAATGATTCTAAATTATCCTTTTTTTTTCTCTTTTAAATTAGTTTTAGAAAAGCATTCAATTCAAGAGGCCAATGTGAGAAATTAAACACACGAAGAAGGAGTCCGAATATTTCAAATACTTTTGTAATTCAAAAGAATAAAAAAGGTATTATACGTTTCATTTTAATGAGAAACTTAAGATAATGAGATACTCCTTATAGTTAATTTCAAATTGAATGTGGCTGTGCATAATATTTGAGTTATGAAGGTTATTGGATATGAAAACTTCAAATTGAATGTGGCTGTGCATTATTATTGGATTTAGACCGAGAGAAATTGGGTGAATTAGATGGGGTTATATGTGTATTTGCATTATATATTATACAAAAAAAGACAATGTGATCTGTTATATATAATTTCTGCATTTTCTATTATCTTAATACCAAACTAACTTCTTCACATATTTTCCTTCCAAATCCACAAGTTAAAAAGCTAATATAATTAGAAACTAGTAGGTACTCGAATTAATTATATTATGTGTGTTATGAAATTTTAGAAGTTTAAAATTCTAGTTGCAACTCCTTAATCAAGAAACATGTCAACAGAAATTTAAATTATAAACATGTTTGACTTGGAGCAATAGTACGTACTAACACATTTCTTTAAGTAATTAGAAATTCAATCCAAACATTCCATAGATTTGTGCACTTAGCATAGCAAATGTTGCATGTAATCTTTCATTTTTCATCTTTGGCAACTCTTGAAATATATCAAATTGAGTTATGCTTTTATTATTGTCATTATCGAAACACTATCAACACGTATGTTAGTGTTCTTAGCTGAAAAGTGGTATTTGAATTGTCATTCTTATGATAATTACTTTTCTATGGAGACACTAATGAATTTAGAGAGTGCTATAATCTCATCTCCTTTAGATGTAGCACGAAGAGTAGACGAAGAGAGGTTAATTGCAGTCATGCCACCGTAAGCTTTTATGTGTTTCTCTTCCACTATCTCTATGGTTGTTCTTTAAATGTTAAAGCATATCGTAGCTTGAGCTTCACATTTTGATAAATATTTTTTCCTGATGTTTCTTTTTTATGCTTGCTATACCAGATTGACCAAAGAACATATCCAGGTAATCTCCAAATCATTTTGCATCTTTCCTTGTTATCCTTTTCTTGATTCTATAATGCCTATATGGTGAACATTTCTATAGGCTATGTGTAAGCTGGTCACCAAGTGTTGTGAAGATTCCAGACAAAGCATACGACGAGCTCCTCAAAAGGTTATTTTAGCTACATCTTCACTTCATAAATTAATTTTTCAGAAATTTTGAAAGTAACCATCTAGAGCGTAAAATATCTTGTACAATTTCTATTGGTTCGTGATGTACTATCTTGTGTGGTAAGATAAATAGTTTTAGAAGTCCCAAGAGACATTATTTTTATGACGCTTACCCAAACGAAAATAATAATTGGTTTAATTTTATTTTTGGGTTGGATTAGAAGTTTGGAGGGTTTCAACTGTCCAAGGGAGGTGAAGTTCTTTTTGGTTTGTTTTGTAGATGAGTTTTTAAATAATTACAAATCTTATATTGGTATAGTATTTCAATATAACATCTTATATGGTTCATAAGATTTAGGAAAACTTTGGCAAATTTCTCTTTTTGAAACTATTTCTAGTAGTTTTCGTATTCATAAAAGATGGTTTATTGAAGTAATTATAACTGTTGTGGTTTGATGAAAATTGTGGGCTAGATAATAATTCAATATCATACGAGTTATTTTTATTGATTATATTACTTGATAACCCATTAAGTTATTTTATTACTTGCATTACAAAAAACTAGTACTAATATTTTGTATAATTAGGGGTCATTGGGCACTGCTGGCCATAAATGCGTATGATGATACAGTATTTTACCTCGACTCACTAAGGACAACATCGAAGTCAACTATAAGATACGTCACTGACACGTAAGTTAATCTAGTATTTCATTTAGTGTTGATTCTTATATGCATGTACACAATATTTAAACTATTTGTTCAATCTTATCTTGTCAAAACAGAGCAATAACGATGTTTCAGTGACAAAAGAACATTAAAAAAAAGTAGAAAACAAACTTTATGGCGAACAGTAAAGAAATTGTGACTAGGGGAAGCATTGTCATATTCGATGCAATATGTTATATATCAAACTATTGATTTTGTGAGTTAATTGGTTTATTTGTATAGTCAGTTAATTCATTTAATTTATTTTGCATGTTTATAGATTGATACACGAAGATCATACTCACAGGCAGAACTAGACGAGGTGCGAGTCGAGTTAGCTGACTTTTTGGGTTCTTACATATGATTATGACCAATATTTTGTGATTCTGAAGTAGGAAATTTTTTGTTGTGTCGCTTCTTTATGACCCTAAACTTTATGTATAAAAACTTTAGCCGATAATTCTTTTGAATTGTTCATATGGAGGAAGGGAGGGGGGAGGGGGGTTCATTCGTATATACTTTTGATTATTGTTATAGCTAGCATGTTTTGTGACTTTCTAAGTTGATTTGGATTCATGGCAATGTAATGCCATATGAAATCTTATGTAAAATTTATTTCATTATGTATATGTAAAGTCTTTGAATTGAATATATATGGTGAATGGTTTTATTTATATATGTTTGAGATTTGAAACTATATTTGATGAATATTAAATATCTATGAAATTGTTGCTGGACAATTACAGGACAATCAGAATATATTTCTTTCAATTACAGCATAATTCAATTACAATTTTTTTTAAAAAAATAAAAAATAAAAAATGCTTGACGGTTTTAAAATGTCATGAATAATTGCAAGCTTGACGGTTTTAAACTGTCATGAACAATTGCATTTTTGACGGTTGACAAATGTCAAGAACAATTACATTCTTGACAGTTTTAAAATGTCATGAATATTAAAATTCTTGACGGGTTTAAAATGTCATAAACCAGTTCATCCTTGACGGCTTTAAAATGTCATAAACAATACCAGTCTTGACAGTTCTAAAACGTCATGAACATAAGTATATTTGACGTTTATACAACGTCAACGTTCACTATTCTTGACGTTTAATCAACCGTCAAGAACTTTGCCATTCTTGACGCTGGCTTCAACGACGTTTTTAAAACCGTCAAGAGAGCCGTCTCTTGACAGTTTAAAAACGTCAAGAAAGCCTGTTTTTGTAGTAGTGATAGCTAAACCTTCGAGAAATTTTCATATCTTGGATTGCACTTATTTCTTACAAGTGAGTTAACTTTAACTTCAAGTCCATTTTGTCACAAAAAATTCTAAGCTAAAATACATTGTGAAACTAATATCATCCATTAGCTGGTTTCCATTTTTTAGAAGAATTTATTTTTTTGAAAATCTTCAAAAATGCTCACCCTGACATCTAAATTGTTTTAGTTAATAAGTTAACCATTTGCTAACTGAATTATAATGCAATCGTTTAGAAATATGGTGTTTGGTGAATTCAACACTTAAAAAGAAAGCATTACAGGTATATACATACATTCTTGAGTTGCTTACCTATACTGTCACTTCAGTTTAGTTGCTTACTTACTATGTCAATCCAATATAATCCAAAATTTTAAAATACAATACTTTTTGTATATAAGCAAAAAAATATATTTTACTTTATTTTTGGTATATACGATCACTTAACTAATATACCAAACATAAAATATAAAAGTTATAAAATTGATATATCAAAGTAATTATCATTTATTATATATCATATTTATAAGTAGGGAAGTGTTTGTAATGTCTACGCCTAGGATTTAGAATAGTATCCAGAATTTTTAAATATACCAATTGATTTATTTTATAATCCCATTATTTATATATATATATATATATATATATTGATAGTAAAGGAGGGGAAGTACATAACATACATAGGCATAAAAGCAATAGCTTTAGGTAGGGAGTTACAAGGGGATATCCCTTGTCAACCAGAAGATGGGTAGAATACTATGAAGGATGTGAGCTCCCTGAAATTCTCCCATCTCTTCTCCCACACAACAGCCTCACAGTTTACCTCAATATTATTTTCATCCTTACACTTCAACCCCAGACGCCAATTGGTTCCAGCCACCACTTGCGACTCGCACTTCAATACACTAAGAAGGTACAAGTAAGGACGTTCATGGCGGTGTTTTATGTTGTATTCTGTTACTGCCCATTGTGCTACTTCTTTCGCATGTGGACCATCTGAATTCTCACATGGTCGATAACCTCCAAAAATTACATGAGAAGACATTTTTCTACCTTACTTTCTTTCAATACACACAAAGCTCTTATGGAATTTTTAATTCGTGATTTGTTTCGAAACAAGGGGGTTTCAAATTTATACTACTCCAATTTATTCCACTCTTTTCCTTCGACTTAATTTATTATTAATTCTTTAATTTGTGGAATCTAATACTCTACTTCTAAAAGGTAATTAAGTAAGAAGGAAAAGTAGTTTATTAAAATATGAGAATTTTGAATTCCAAAAGCTAAACTATATATACATGCTTTTTGTGAGTTACACAACGTATTTATTTAAATAATAATACGTATAATATTTAAAATATATGCTTCAAATAAACTTCTGTTCATGTTGAAGTGAACAGTGAACATATATATTTCAAGATTTTAAACTTCTGACATGACCTTGATGCATTTTGCTTAATTAACAGGAGGATCACCTTAACCTTTTTATTGTCTAGTATTAAAATTTGTACCTACCATTGTCATATATAAATCACATTCAGTAGGTCTTTAGAAGTTAATTTACCTGTGTTTAGATCACTTATATCATCTAAAGCATAGAAATTTGAGTATAGGTTTTCTAGTCTTTCTAAATAAAAGTAAAGGTGTGTTTGGGAATACATTTTCAAGTGTTTTTTAGTTCTTAATTTTTTATAAAAAATTATGAAGAAATGGTGGAAAACCTTCTAATCATATTGAAGTGTTTCGAAAACATGCCAAATAGCGTTTGAAGTGTAGTTCAACCAAGTAGTTATATTAATTTTGTTTAAAGGAAATTGTATCCAATCAAGAAAAAAAATCGAAAAAATCTGCACATAGTACCTTTTTTTCATATTGCAAATATGACAAATATGACAAGTAATTAACGATATTAAGACAACTATCGAAGGGATATCAAGCATTATCAGAGGGTTATTCGTTTTTTAAATTTACCATTTGTGTAATTTAGAAAATGTAGTAACATGAGCTCTATTATCTTCAATTATTTTGCTATTTTTGCAAGTGTACTTTTATTTAAATTGTTCAAAAGTTTACTTTTCTTTTTAGATGTGTTCAAAGCTTTTGTTTTATTAGTTTGAAAATAGTTGTTTTGTTTAGGTCACATGCATGAGATAAAAGATAGGGAGAAGTTGGGATTTTACATTACTATGTTAAAGTGAAAGAGATACATTCTTCATTATCCTATGTGTGGAACTAACAAATATTTTTTTTTAAAATTAAACTTTGATTTGGCCCCAATGATTCTAAATTATCCTCTCTTTTTTTTCTTTTAAATTAGTTTTAGAAAAGCATTCAATTCAAGAGGCCAATGTGAGAAATTAAACACACGAAGAAGAAGGAGTCCGTACACCGAATATTTCAAATACTTTTGTAATTCAAAAGAATAAAAAAGGTATTCTACGTTTCTTTTTAATGAGAAACTTAAGATAATGAGATACTCCTTATAGTTAATTACTAGGATATATACACACACTTTGTTTGTCGGTCATTGTTCGTAAAATATGAACGAAAATATTTACAAAATTCTATCAGAAGAGAAATAATAGAAGTCTACCGTATCTGTTAGTATTTATTATTTACTATTGACATAATCTAAAATTTTACTATATTTTTTAAAAAGAAGTTTAGCATTTTTGTTATTTACAAGTAGTATTTTAAAAAATAGTAAAATATGAAAAATAGTAAAATAGTAAAATAGTAAAAGAACATTAATTAATGCTTTTATAGACGAAAAGAAAGACATCTACATTTCTTAGAGTTTGAGTAGAGTAAATAATCACGTTTTTAACCTTTCTATTTTTTTTTTCTTTTCTTCTTTTTTAGAAAGTTTTATGAAGAGAAAAAATAAATAAGTGAATCAGATTCAAATTTATCATTAAAAACTATATTCTAAAAATATAATATTAAATATTTGGAGGAGAGGTAAGTGATCCATGTAGTGTACAGTGTATATAAAGAAAAGTGAAGAGTTGAGTGGAGATCATAGAAGTTTGTGAGAGAAGAATTATATATATCCAATATATCATCAAAATTAGCTTATAATTTGAAAGTTGAGTCTTGGATTCGTTCCTATTAATACTCATCCAGTGAAACCTGAAGTGGACATTGGTGTTGGTTGCTGTTAATTCCTATTAATTCCGATTTTGATTCATCATTGTTAGACTGTACTTAAAATTGAGGTCGACATTGAAGCTATTTTAGATGTTGTCCATGAGGTCAAGCTTTTGGATTCTGTTGACATTAAGATTGCTGTGGTTAAAATCTTTTGGCTACCCATTGGCCTTCCAACCATTTTGTCTTACTGTATGTTGAAGTAAACGAACATGAAAAACCATGAAATCATGCTGTGTAAATGAAAATGGTACTTTTTCTTATGCATCATTTTCATCTTTTATATATCTATCAATAAATATGTAAAACCGCTTTAAGAATGGATATTTCTACTTTTTTTAATGTCACTCTTCTTTTTTTTTTAAAAAAAATCCTTCTTCTACTTCTTAAATCTCCAGCTGTGGATTCAAATTATGATCGGCTCCACACTTTTTCTCAATAAGTAAGAATGAATATTAGCTAGGAATGAAATAACAATGTTGTTTCTAATATCATCTGTTTTTTTAGGAAGGAAATCGAGCCAATCAATCTAGAAAGAGACCTAGAAAGACTAGCCTTATCTTTTTTTTAGGGTGGAATGACGCTTAGACGAATCTCCTATCAGATTGCACACATCTTCCCAAAGGTTAACAATGGATTTAGACTTTTCCTTAAAAAATTTGTTGTTTCTCTCTAACCAAACTGTCCAAAACAGAGCAGCAACTGCATTGACGCATATGACATTTCTTCTTCTTGCTTGTTTCAACCTGCTTAAAGATCTATTTAGGAAATTCAGGTTGTCTATGTTTGTAGGTCCTCCAATTTGTCCCAAATCACTTTTGTAACCTTACATTCTATAAGAAGGTGGTTGATAACTCTTTGTTGTTGGAGTAACAAAGCACACGTCTATTTGGACTTAGACATAAGGAAGAGCATTTCTTTTTTATGACATCCAGCGTATTGATTTTTTTTGTGGATTTGTCCATAAGAAAAATTTTACATTTTTTTGGGACAGCCGAAGACCATAGGATTTCAAAGATTTGTAGGTTTTTCTGAAAGGAGGGTTGGTGATGATCTTCTTGGAGGGCCTTTGGTGTAGTTGCTGGCTTGCAATTGATCATACCAAATTTTTTTAGAAGATCCTTGGCATACTTCTTTTGTGAGATAAATATCCCACCATCAATTTGACAAACTTCTAAACCAAGAAAAAAATGTAGCAAACCTAAATTTGTCATCTCAATTTTGTTCTTCATATGTGATTTGAATTCAGCAACAAGAGATTTAGAGGAACTAGCATAAATGAATAAAGTGTTTACCTTCTAAAGAATCTTCTTTCCCACCTTGCAGTTCGAGGGTGATCAATCATTGAGAAGGATTGAGAAAGATGGAACCTTCATTTACAATCTAGAGTATATTAAGATAGCACAATTTCACAATTTTGACAAAATACTGGAGCTGTACAATTTCATTTCTCAAATGAGATCTCCAGGGAAAAAAGAAGCAAAAAAGAAGTAACGTTCTTCCGGTAGACAGGGTCTTAAGCTTCCTCCTTAGTAACTGTCCGATCATTCATCCACAAGTCATTTTAGTAAGTATTTTCATAAGCTGGTTAAGAAGCTGAACAAAGAATTTAGAGTAAGAAAAATGAAGATAAAGAAGCATTTCAGGCATAGCTCAAAATAACCATGCTTCATAAATAGCCTTATTTTAAAATAACACTTATATTTTCTTCTATGGGAGCATGTGGTTCCAATTCATGCATATTCCATTACCAACCTCCAGAAGGCCAATTATACAAACACAGATTCAAAATAAATAAATTAAACAAATAAGAAATGCAATCGCTGTGAAAGGACTGAAAGGTAGTAAAAAAAGTTTGTCTTCACATTACAAGTTCAACTATTTAAATAATTATTGCGACCATGTATGGTATACAACTTCTAATTTAAATAACCCACATTTCCCACCTTGCAGTCCGCCGAAGGCTGTTATATCAAAGCCACAAGAGAACTTTCCCCTGGCATCAGCTCAAATGACATACGTAGTTAGCTTTTACATCTCCAACATATCTAATAGATCATGTACGAAAATCGTTTCACACTTTCAATAATTAAACACAACACATAACTAATTCATGCCAACAATCGTAGGGCATTTATGTCTCTCCACAAACCACTCTCAACTTACATATTTAATATTTTGTAGTCCGATCATCTCAAAACATACACATAAAATAATACTATGAAAGGGTTACGCATCGAAAATGTAAATGTTGTACTAACCTTCATACGGTGAAGAATCTTCCACTTACACTACAACAAATTTAGTTCAACCATTAAAACAACAATCCTCGAATATTTAACAACAACAATATTATGAAGTACCCAAGAAAGACAAGGATAACCATAAACGAAGTATTTAACCAAGTCAAAATACAAGAATTGTATGTCAAATTTTAGCTTCTATATGACATATACTATAAAAAAATTTGTAGTTACAGCAAATATTTTAACCTTTCAATAGGCTTAAATATCATGAACATTCACACACACATATATAAGAAAATAGAAATATTGACATGGAAATTTTTATTAGACTTCAAATTGGTAATCAGAGCTCATGTGGATTAGAAATATAGTGAACCAACATGTAATATGGCACCGAAGTTTGCAAACTTAAGAGGAAGGAAAACTATCATGGGTTCAATTTCTACTTCAAAATCTGCAAAATCAATTGAAGCTTCGCCAACAAAGCTAGATTTTGATTATTCCTACACACAAACAAAATGAGAATTTTACAAGTTGCTCCACCAGATGCCTAGTTACAAATTGGAAAATTTAAATTTAAATTTAAAGAACAAATAATTCATTCACAAAATACAATGTTATAGTTCAAGTACAATGTTAGATAAGATAGAAATTTAATTTAAAAAAATATATACAACGCTTTCAAGTGAATTAAGCTACCAAAATATTTTGTTTCATGGCTGTGAATCACTGTTATCTCATAAAAATGTTACCATCCATTTCAACTTAAAAACATGTATAGATATATGACACAATAGGGGCATGGTGGCACAACATTTCTAAGAAATCTAAAGCATGAGCTTCAAAGAATTTAAAAATCTTTATGTATAACTTGAATATTCCATAAGGAATACTTAAAACATCATATATGGATAAAGCTTCAAAATCATAATCCTTTAATGCTATCAACTGTTTATCTTTTTCCTTTTTTCTTTAAAAGGTCATATGAGAAACAAGAAACCAATTTAAATATAATATAACAATTTTCCAACACTATAAGAAAACAAGAGGTAGAATAAGCAATCTTGAAGATGGAGCTTCAAAGTGGAATTAAGAGAAGAAGCCAAATGCTTACTTCTCCTTAAATATAATATAATAATCAAAACAATAAACAAACCTTGAGCTTCAGCTCTGGGGTTCCATGACTCAGGTTTATAGAATTCCTTTTTCCATCTTGGTTTGAGAGAGTAGAGATTCTCTCTAACTATAAACTGATTGTCCAATTTTGTTCATAATATACTATTATGTTATGATAAATTTCAGCACACATCCACCAAGCACTCAAATTCAGTAACCGAAGGAAAATAAAAGATATCCAAAAGCGTTAAAAGAGTAGTGCAATTCCTATATTTAGTTGGAACATGCATAAATTATATTTTAGCAAGAACTAGAACTTAAAAATAAGCATATAATGTCATGAAGGCCCAAAAACTCCAATTGTTAATATCACCAAAATTTAGTTCCAAATGCAAAATAGGATGTAGACTTAGCTACAGCTACAATTACCTAACTTGCAAACCTTTATGAATTTTTACATAGAATTCAATAGTAATATTAGGTTTTTGCTTCTCCAAATGGACCATAAATTTTGAAAGAAAAAAACAAACATAAACAAAATGTGATTAACAAGCAGTCAAACAAATGAGTAACAAAATTTCCAACGCACACTAAATTAGTTCTCATCACGTATCAATAATTTTTTAAAAATGATTAACAAATAATGTTATGAGAATAAAAAAGATATATATAAAGAGCAAGAATATTTTGAACATAGAAAAAGACTCCATACCCTAGAAGCAAACGTTTTACTCAAGCAAAAAAATGATGAGAATGACATATTTTGAATAAGAAAACCATACCTCTCAGCATCATTTCACTGATATATGCTCCGTCCAATTAATCTCAATTAACAAATGAAAATACACATTAAT
Source organism: Cucumis sativus (assembly GCF_000004075.3). Classification (NCBI taxonomy): domain Eukaryota; kingdom Viridiplantae; phylum Streptophyta; class Magnoliopsida; order Cucurbitales; family Cucurbitaceae; genus Cucumis; species Cucumis sativus. The sequence goes on along the minus strand of NC_026661.2, from coordinate 7,070,660 downwards.
TTAAATCTTTAGAAGAATTTAATCGGAATGATATTGTAACTAAGTTGAATATATAACTTAACATTTAAGGTGAATGAAGGTTTTTGCATGAATACAAAAAAAATATAATCCCAACAAATATTGCAACTCTATTAGAATAATAAACAACTTCGTTAAAACTTTGAACAAAAAATTTTCATACATAGATACAGGTTAAAAAAAGAAACTTCATCAGTAAAATTATGGGCATTTCATTGAACAATTGGTGGGCAACACAAAAGAATATTCATTTACATAGTGGCGGCCATAAAACTAGAAAAATTAAGGAATAAGTACAAAAATTTGTGAAGAACATATCTTAGATGCAATGTTGAGAATTGAGTTTCAAGTTTAATTGAAAAAATCGGTAGGAGCAAGAACTCGATTCTTCTTAAATTTCGACCATGGGATTTTGTGTCCAGAAACCACTTTGCAATTTTAGCAAATAGCCCAAAAGTTTTACTCAAATGCCATAAAACTATTTTTTCTAGGATGACTTACTCAAAGAGAGTAAAGATTAGATCCATAAATACTTGAGAGACCGCCACAGATGATGAAGATAGGAGATGGCCGACGGTCTAAAGAGTGAGAGGGCAGTGAGTGAGAGAGGGCAAGACGACGATGGACGGAGGAGGGTTTTGATATGAGTGAGACAGTTGTGAAGAAATACACGCTGCAAAGAAGCATAAGATGGAGAAGCCTTCATTGTGGGCAAAATTGCACGGAGGAGCATTCACCGCAGTAAGCACCTTGAGCTATCACCGAGCACAGGAGCCTGGTGGAGAAGGGGAATCGTATGAATATGAGGGGAAGAAACAAAAAGAAGAAGGGTTTTTTTTTTTCGTGAAATTGGAAGAAAAAAAAGGAAAAACTCTTTTTTAAAAAAATTGAAAAAAGAAAAGTGGTTTTCACGTAAATGCAAGGTTTCCCTCTTTTTTTTTTCATTATTTTTCTTTTATTTTAAAATAAATATTTTTTTTATTATTTATATTTCAGTTAAAAAAAACTGTCATAAATTCTCAAAATCCAAAAGATTTCCGTCTTTTCCCACAAAAAACACGGATGTTAACATTTATGACAGTTTTTTCTTCCCTCAATTTAATTTGGAATATGACAGAGTAAGTCATTTTTGTTGGAGTGAATAAAGAGTAATTACTTATTTCACATTTAGATTGGCTTAACTCAAATCTAATAACTAAGAACCAATTGGGTTGTTTAAGAAATTATTTTTAACAATATTTTGTAGTCTTAATTTCAGTTTATTATTAATGTTTTGCTCTGTGTCTATTTTAATTTTCTTTGATTATTACATTATTTTTAGCATTATTTAATTTTTGTTTTAAACTAATGAATTTTATTGAAAATTTTACCATGTTTCTAATTTATAGTGTTGTGTTTGGTAAGTACTGTAAAGTTACATTATTGTTGCTTATCATTCACAATCAATCAAGGCTACACATTTCTTGATCATAATTAAGCTTAATTAAGCTTGGTGTCAGCGTTTGATAACCCAGCAATAACCTTGTATGAAGAACCATCAAGGAATTTTAGGCATGCTTATTTTTATACCTGAATCGTAAAGTTTGTAACTTGATGATCTTTTTTTTTTTGTTGTTGTACATCATGATTTAATTAAACCCCTTTTATTTGATCACATATCAACGAAGTGTACTCTGTGATGCTCTTGATTTTGAAGTAACAATGATATTTTTATTTTTATTCCTTTGTTTTGAGAAAGGATCAGAATCTCACAAACATATTGTGTAATATAATCTACTCTCTTTTCATTTATTACAACAATATTGACCCCAGATAATATTGAATTGGATTCACGTCTTATATTAG